>NW_007245936.1:392694-489964 GCF_000164805.1 Carlito syrichta
TGATTATCTGATTTATTGTAGAGATGAGGTATCGCTGCCCAGGCGGGTCTCGAACCCGCGGGCTCAGGCAATCCACTCACCTCAGCCTCCCAAAGGCATGGGATTACAGGTTGCGCCACCGAGCCCGGCTAAAGGTTGTATTTGTTGAGCACTATGTGCCAGGTATAGTACTAAATAAAACACACACACTCACGTGTGTATAGGTATATATGTATAATGGTATATATATCAGTAATGCTTTATTATTTTAAAGCTATAAACGAAAAGACAGAAATACAAGCTTAAGGGACATGCACAACATCTCTCAGTATGTGGTGCTATCAGTATTTGAACACAGTAGTATCTAATTTCACACAAGAAGTCAAAATCACTAGGTTCAAATTAATTTATTATTTTGTCCACTCAATATGGGTATGTGCCTAACACACATATACATATGCTGCATAAGAACACATAATCATCAGTTAACTCAAAGCATGATTTAGACATTGGACAGAATTCTTAGTGTTTCTTCAAAATGTATACATTAAAGTCCTAAACCTCAGTGTGACGGTATTTGGAAGAGGGGCCTTAGGAAAGTGATTAGGACTAGAGATAACACAGTGCTTGCTCTCTTTCTCCCCAATATGAGGCAAGTTCATAGTCTTTTATAAGCCACGAAAAGAGTCTTCGCCAAAACCAGCCATAGTGATACTCTGATTTTGAACTTTCAGTCTCCAGAACTGTGATAAATAAATTTACGTTGCCTCATCTATGGAATTTCATTATAACAGCCAGGTTGACTGAGGCAGCTTGTTAGAGAAGATGTGTATGAATTCATATTTCAAATAGATTTTTCTTGACATTTTAAAATTCCTTGGATAAGCAACCCCTTCGGGTTCCTTCCCACGGTGGGAGCTTTTCTGTCCTCTCAATAAATCCTGCTTTCAAAAAAAAAAAATCCCTTGGATAACTTCTTACATCACAGTTATTTTATAAATGTATTATTGCTAAAGATAAACTTGTATGTGAAGAAGGACAAGCGTTAGCTCTGCTAGATTCTTAGCTGGAATTCTAAGCCATTTGTTCATCATGCGACAATTAGTTCACACAAATTAGATCATATAAACTGAAAATCCACTTAGCTATGTGAGCCTAAAATATTTGATGCCACAATAAGCAGAATGAAAATAAACAGGAAGAAGACAAGTCAAATTCTACACTTTTGAAGTTTTTATTATTTCACTAGTGCACCTCTTATGTTATACAGACACTTAGCTTGGTCAGGTTAAAGAATATTTAACAAGTAGAGTCTTCTTTTCCTGTCTGCATTCAGAATCAGAACAAGATACAAGATAAAAAAGAAGTCTGTTCTATGTATGTCTTTGTTTCTCTATATGAAATGTATCTCTTTTCTCTAGGTGCTTAAAGATTACTCTCTATAATTTCTTGTGCCACTAATTTATTTCAATTTTTTTTCTATTTTTCTCTTTTTTCTCTTCCTGGTACTCCAATTACAAGTCTGCTTATTGTGGCATCAAATATTTTAGGCTCACATAGCTAAGTGAATTTTCAGTTTATATGATCTCCCTGCATCACTTACTACTTTCTCACAGGTCTCTGATAATAGATAGATTAATAGTATACATTACATGTATTAAATGTGTAAATATAATATTATTATATGTAAAATATTATATATAAACATCATAAAGTATTTGATATAAAATACATAAAAATATATTATATAGTAAATGTATTTGATTGAATTATAGGTTTAAATATATTTAGCTGATATATAATTGCATATGTGTTAATAATTTGTTTTCTTTTATAATTTTATATAAATGACTAATAATTTACTTATAGTTAACATATATATAAATTTCAGTCAATACATTAAAAACCTTATTATTAAATGAATATAATTTTATTATTATTTTTATTTATTTTGTATCTCTATTGCTATATCTATATAGTATTATTTTTCCTGTTTTTCATTTTGGATAGTAGCTATTGCTGTGTCTCCATGTTTGTTAATATTTTCTTCACAAGTGTATACTGATCATCTATTACTATAGATCACCTCTGTCAATTCAAGATCTATTTCTACTGGAAAATCTTTCTCCAATAAGCCACACTTTTCTGGTTTTTATAGACTGTATTTGTTGTTGCTGTTTCACTGAAAGCTGTACTTTGCAAATTGAAAGCTCCTTATTGCTAGATTTTATTTTATTTCTTTAAAAAATATGGAAGTTTGTTTGGCAGATAGTTTAGTTATCTTAGTGTTATTTTAATAATTTTGACAACTGCTTTATTTGTTTGTTTTCATCTTTTTTATATTTTCTTTATTTTAAAGTTGTGAGGTACAATTCAGGGTTAGGTATACACATGTTTAT
This sequence comes from Carlito syrichta, assembly GCF_000164805.1. NCBI lineage: Eukaryota > Metazoa > Chordata > Mammalia > Primates > Tarsiidae > Carlito > Carlito syrichta. The sequence continues at coordinate 395,073 of NW_007245936.1, forward strand.
TATGCAGGTACCCTTGTTGATGAGGTATGCCCTCCTCCCCTAGCAGTTTCCCTCAACTGCCAATCCCACCCCTTTCCCCCGGCAGTTTCCCATTACTGCCGAATCCTTTCTTATAGTATTGTGATAATTGTTCAAGATCTGCTTATGAGTGAGAACATATGGTACTCCATTCTTTGTTTCTGTGATAGATCACTGAGTATGATAGACTGCTTTTTTAAGAGTTGCTGTTTTTGTTTTTTTTTAAGAGTGGAAGTATGAATTTAGAATAGTATTTATTCTAGAAAAAAATTTAATATCCTTGGGGACATAACTCCTCTCTCTGTTGCCTCTTCTGGTTGCTATACACAATCAACAAGGTCTTTCCTGTAGAGAACTCTAATATTGCACAAGTTGATGTCATCTCTAGCAATCATTTGGCTTATAGCTCCCCAGTAGTATTTCTTTCCTTTGGAACTTTCTTTATCTGGTTTTATGATTTTTTAAATCCACCAAACTAGATCAACCAATACCTAGAGATATATGAGCAGAGAGTATTCAACTAAAGACTCACAAGGACCCCTATAAAGCTATCTGGAGTTCCTTTTCTATCCCTCTTCCTTCTTTGGGACACTAAGTCATGCGTGTACATTCTAGCTACTTTGGGCTTCTTTAACTCTGACCTCTGCCTCCTCTAGTCAGCAAGATTGCTGGTCTGCAGTTAGCTTCTCTTGGCTTCCTCTAATTCAGTAATACTTTCCAATCAAAATCTAGAACAATCCTGGGACTTACCTTGTTTTCTTTCCTTCTATTTGGGGATTAATTTTTTGCTGCATTTTGTCCAGTGTGTTGAAATCGTTATTTTCTATATTTATGTATTATTTTTAGTTTTGTATTGTAGGAGGGTAATTCTGGACTATTTTATTCCATCATGATAAGAACCTGAAATTAAAAATTCTATTTGTTTTCTTTTTTTAATCTCAACTTATGTCCTGCTATATTGTACAATATGCCTAGCCATATTGTAAAATATATATTAGTGATTCTGCAATGAGATTAAATACTATCAAGACACTCACAATGCCAAAGATATGAACATGCTCCCAAATTTAAACTAAATTGTGTCTCATAATTCAGGAAGAAATTAAAGTCCAAAAATAGATAGATAAATAAATAACTTTGCAAGTTAAGAAATATAACTTTGAAAGTGAATCACAGAAACTAATGCTTAAAGTAGAATGTCTCTTCTTTATTTACTAAACTTTAAGCAAATTCAAGACTAAAATTCACCCTCCTAAACTTCTTATCTGACTCATTTTCATTAGGACCTCTTTTATATCACCTGGAATTTACATTCTCTCTCTCTCTCTTTCTCTCTCTCTCTCTTTCTGCCCCCCTCCCTGCTTTTTCCCTTTTTTCTTTTTTTCCTCTCTGTCTTAGAGCTATGGCAAATTTCAGATTTAGCTTACTTTTTGAAGAGCCCAAACTTAATTCACAGTATTTTTATAGCCCTATAAAACAGTGAGTGCCATTTGAGATACGGCTTCCTTGTTTTAGGTAGATAAGTGGTCATTTTGCAGGTAAACTTTGGGTCTCCCTTTGGTCCCCATTTTCCCAGGTTTGAGATCATGCACCCTTGTTGTTGTTATGAAATACTACCCCTCTCCTGGCAGTTTCCCACTACTTTCCATCCCTTTTTTAATAGTATTATCATAAATGTTCAAGGTCCACTTATGAGTGAATGCATGTGGTACTCAGTTATTTGTATAATACACAGATCACTGAGTATTATAGACTCTAACTCCGTCCAAGTTGCAGTGTAGTCCATAATTTCATCCTTCTTTATGGCTGCATAGTATCCCACTGTGTATATGTGCCATATTTTGTTAATCCAGTCCAGTTTCAATGGGCAGCATGGTTGGGCCCATGTTTTTGCTGTTGTGAATAGTGTTGCAATAACATGTGTGTGCAGATATCTTTTTTATAAAATGATTTGAGTTCCTCTAGGTAGATTCCCAGTAGGGGATTGCTGGGTAGTATGGAAGGTCAATTTTTCGATTTTTTAAGGATTGTCACACTGTTTTCAACAGAGGTTTTAGTAGTTTACACTCCCGCCAATAGTGTAGAAGTGTAATCTTTTCCCAAAACATCCTCTCCAGCATTTGTTTTTTGAGTTATTGATGATGACCATCCTGACTTGGAGTTAGGTGGTATCTCAGTGTGACTTTAATCTGCATTTATTTGATGATTGGTAAATCTGACCATTTTTTAAATGTATCTGTTAGCTGCTCATATATCTTATTTTAAGAAGTATATATTCATTTATTTTGCTCAGTTTTTAATAGGGCTGTTTATTTGTTTTGTTTTTTCCCTTTTGATACATTTGAATTCTTTGTAGATCTTACCAAAAAAAAAAGTCCTGGACCAAATGGATTTCCAGCAGAATTCTACAAAACATACATGGAGGAGCTGATACCAATCCTATTGAAAGTATTCCTGGCAATTGAGAAAGATAGAACTCTCCCCAAAGCTAATATCACACGGATACCAAAACCAGGTAAAGATCAACTAAAGAAAGTGAACTAAAGGACAATTTCTCTGATGAACATAGATGCAAAAATTCTCAACAAGATTCTAGCAAATTGGATCCAACAACACATCTCAAAAATCATCCACCATGACCAAGTAGACTTCATCTACAGGATGCAGGACTGGTTCAACATTTGCAAGATCATAAATGTAATTAAATATCTCAGCAAATGTAAAAACAAGAACCACATGATTATATCATTAGACGCAGAAAAAAACTTTCTTTAAAATTCAACATCTCTTCTTCATGAAAACCCTTAAACACATAGGCATAGAGGGAACATACTTCAAACTAGTAAGAGCCATCTATGATAAACCCACAGACAATATGTTGCTAAACAGTCAGAAACTGGAAGCATTTTCTCTGAAAACCAGAACAAGACAAGGCTGTCCACTATCTTCCCTCCTGTTCAACATAGTGTTGGAAGTCTTAGCTAGCACAATCAGACAAGAGAAGGAAATCAAGGGTATCCAAATTGGAAAAGAGGAAGTTAAGCTATCCTTCTCTGCAGACAATATGATCCTATGCCTTGAAAGTCCAAGAGAATCTGTCAAAAACCTCCTTGCACTAATAAAGGACTTTGGTTCTTCTTTTGTAGCCTTGAAGACCTTTGCTAACGTATGGATTTGTTCTGGTGATTTACTGTTCAGTTTTTCAGTTCAGACATTTTAAGTCCTTTGTCTCAATGCCTCCTTCTGTAATTTTTTTTTCTTACTGTGGCGTCGTCTGCTAGACAAACATTCTTCCTCTTGAAAAAAATAATTAATCCAGAACTAACCTGAGGCCATTTAGTGGGGATGAGTTTGTAGATAGGGTTAAATTAAGAGTTTGGGGACTAGAGTTTATACTATTTGCAACATCCATACCCCACCCACCGCACACACACACCATATTAAATGTCAACCAGAAAATTAGTTGTGAACTCTGGCCTCACTCATCTGCATAACACCTTTGGGTGGGTCAGCACAAAGAATGCTAGGGATCATCTTTTGCCCAAGTCATGCCTATGCCAAAATGACTGACAACATGTGACCCTTCATGACAGCGATCACTACCCACATACTTATGTCCCACTCGATTCAAATTAAATCTGCCTCTAGTTTAACTTCCCTTTAGTTGGATCCCAGAATTATCTATGGAAACTCACTTCCCAGCCATCAATTTGGGAAGTGAGATGGAAAAAGTCAGAGTTCAAATAAGCAGTTGTCAAAACCAATTATGGCTAAAATTCACCACTTTTGCCAGTATTATAAAACATGGCCTCATGAATACATTGTTAAGAACCCTCAGAGAGGCCTGGAAGGAAGTCTACATTTTATTAGTTTCAGTATGAAACTGATTACAGACAAGTGTGTCTGTGAGTTCATACTTAAACCCTGTCCCTCAAAGATGAATGAAATTTGGAGCATCTGACCTAATACTACTTGTCTACTTTTGGCATTACTAATTTGAAGACAGGGCCCCAATACTTTTGAACACTGTATGGTCAACTCATGTGCCTAAAATTTGAGAGCAGAGAATATTACTCCATTTATAATGTCTAAGAAGTACAGAAAACTTTTCTCCTAAGGTGGAATATTTGTCTGGGCTAACCCAGGCAGCTGAGGAAAAGCTTCATCTGCATACCTCAGGGTCAAGTTACAGCAGCTTGTTCCAGTTATCTGCTGAGGCCAAGAGTAGTCTAGTCGGCATCTGTGGATAGGTTTTATGGAAAAAGCAACTACTGTGATCACTGTTGTGGGTAGCATGTGGCTGGGAATTCTGCAGCAACCTGCAGTGTGCTAAGGTCAAAGACTTTGGAGTTTGCCACCAAGATTTGAGAGCTACTCTGAAGTCCTACAAACTTAGCATGTAGTCTACAGTTTTACTGAAGTCTTCACTTTTGCTGAAGCTAAGCTGCCTAATATTTGCTTTTTAGATCATTTTATTTGCAATTTTGTTGAGTCTCAGGACTTCTATTCCATTACTTATGCTAATACCTGTTTGTTTCCTGATTCTTGTGCCCCACACCTTATCTAAATTTACCTTTTCTTAAAACAATCAAGTCCAAGTCCCTATTGCATGTGGTCTTGTATATGTGTTGTTGCTTCTACAAAACACAGTGCTTGTCTTTACACAAAGTTCCCCTAAGTTGTAGATATCAATTAAATTCCAAATTTCGTGTTCTCTAAGGGCTAAGCCAGTTGTTCAAGTAGCAGTGATTACAATTCAATAAAAAAATAGCCTTGTATCTCAGTATAAGCCTATACGAATCATAAGGCTAAAAATGGCATACCCACACACAATGGGACCAACATAAGGCATACTGACCTCCAACAAAAAAATTTTGTTAATAACATTAACACTGCAGACATAATGCTAGGGTTGGAATCTTTACTCTGTTATTTACCAGGTGTGTGATCTACAGATAAAGGAAAACCTACTTCTTTTATCTGTACTTAAGTATGTTATTATTAAAGTGAATATAACTCTATTATATTATTATAATAATCAGTAACATATTATATCACATTGTTATAGGCTGAATGTTTGTGTCCTCTCAAAATTCATAAACTGAAACTTAGTCTTCAATGTGATTATATTAGGAATTGGAACTTTTGAGAGATGGTTAAGTCATGAAAGTAGATTATTTGTATACTACTGTCCTCATAAAAGATTGAAGAGATCAGAGTTACTCCTTCTGCCATGTGAGAACACATTGAACACACTGAAAAGATGACCATCTATGAAAAAGGGAGCTGGTTCTTGCTAAACACCAAATCTGTTAGTGCTTTGATCTAGGACTTACCAGCCACCAGAACCATAACAAAAACATTTCTGTTGTTTATAAGCTCCCCAGTCTATGGTAATTTGTTATAATGGCCCAAAATGACTAAGATAAATGTCATGATACAATGTTGTTATAAAGTTTAAATAAATTCATTTGTGCAATATACATAACAAATTATTCATAAGTACTTGTTAATCATATATGCATACACACTTACATACATTAATTATTTTTTATTTCTCAAAGTCCCCAGCTGAATGTACCCAGTGAAATGAGGTCAGTTCTCAGATTCCTGTTCCTTGACTTCCACCACCAGTATCATGGAGAAGGATCCTTTACCAACTGGCTCATTGCGTGAAACATTTGCCCCAATCCTTCTGGCCAATGTTCCATAGGTTAAGGTGTTCCACTGTGGACAGATTTATGCAAACCTACCCCTTCAAAAAAAATTCTGGGGCCAAAGAAAGAGGTGAGAGGCCAAAACAAGAAGCTGACATATCCTGTTTCTCAGAAAGAAACATTTAATAAGGGCTTGCAAACAAAAGCCATGTCTGGGTTTGGGGCTGCAGCAAAACAAGATGGTAGATCTCCAAGCCATTACTCCCAAGACACAGGAATTATGTACCATAGAAAAAGCATGATTTGGAAGGGGTTGTGTAGGAAAACTGAAGTACGGCAGCATCAAATTGTTTTGACTTAAGGGCAGGATTTATGGTAAGCATGTGCTCTTATACAAGGGACAATAGATACAATGGAAATCTTAGAGTCCTTTCTGAAACTGGGGTTAATCTAGAAGTCAACGTGGCAGATTAGCATCCAAGACAGAGTTGCATTCACCTCCATGTAGAGTTTAAAATGGCTCAGTGAATTTCATTCTTTTAACTTCCCTAATTTCCAAACAAATTAAGAAATAAAATAAGCTGGACTCGGTGGCTCAGCCTATAATCCCGCGCCTTGGGAGGCTGAGGTGAGTGAATTGCCTGAGCCCGCGGGTTCAAGACCCACCTGGGCAACTTGGTGAAACCTCATCTCTACAGTAAATCAAAAAATTAGCCAGTCATGGTAGCGCGTGCCTGTAATTCCATCTACTTGGAAGGCTGAGGTGGAAGGATCGCAGGAGCCCAGCAGGTCAAGGGTCAAGGGTGTGGTGGCTGGGAGCGGCCACTGCACTCCAGTCTGGGCGACAGAGTGAGACTCCAACTCAAAAAAAAAAAAAAAGAAAAGAAAAGAAATAAGATAAAGTGAGACAGATGAGGCTAAAATACTAACTTTATTACTGGTAAGGCTGATGTTAGTGAAGGTGGCTTATATTTGTGTTTTTCTGGGATTTGTGACACTGAAGATCAAATTCAAGAATTTATCCACTCAGCATGATTATCTCAACCTGAAACAGGTTTCTCTACATATGTTTTCTGTATTAATGTGTATGTTTCACAGTATAAAACCTATTATCTACAACAAAGAGAAGCAACGCAGATCACATATTCCTGCGGGCACCTTGCACCCAATAAAAATGGAAGAAGCTATAAACAACACAACACAAAGGGTATCTGGTTCTATACCACAGTGAATGAGAGCCAGTTGGAAGCCCAAACTTCATCTGTATGCAGCCTACTTGTGTAGTTAATCATTACTTGTACTCCATATCTCTATGATAAAATAAAATAAAATTTAATTTAAAAATAGTGGAAAAAGAAATGATTTGACTATGCAGCGCCAATTTTTTTTCCCAACTCACTCCTCAGGAAGTTTCTTACTAATGGAAAGGAGGACGTGGCAGGATGGGATGAGGTAAAAAAAAATAGGTTAAGAGATGTCCGGTCAGCCATTGTCACTGAAATACTGGGTCACAAAACCTATCCAAACTCAGTGACCAAAAATAACAATCATTTATTCTCACCAATATGAATCTCAAATGAGGATCAGATAAACTAGGTTGGCCTCAGCTGAACAACTTGTACCTCAGCTTACAGGTTTGGTTGTGCCTGACTGGGATGACACTACCCCATGTACACCTGGGGTCCAGGTGGAAAGGACAGACATGACAGGAAAAAAACAAACAAATAAAAAAACTCTCCTCAAGGGAGAGAGAGGGGAAACACAAAAGACCTTTTAAAACCTAGACACAGATCTGACATACGGTTACATCTACCCCTGTGCTATTTAACAAAGGAAATCATACATTCAAGTTCAGAATCAAGAGGTGGGAGTACACTATACCCATAATTAGACCACAGTAATGGAGCAATACAGCAAAAAGTGAAGAACCAAGGCCAGTGATTCATCCACCTCAAGTCCTTAGTCAAACTGGCATGCTAGGCACAAGTCCAGTGTCAATCTCAGTATTAGATACTGCTACAACATACATACCAAATTTGGAGATGCTTGATCCAAACAACAACAAAACAAAATAAAATGAGCATCCTTACACAGACTTGTAATGTCTAGTATATGGTAGATATTCAATACATTGCTAATGAATAAATAATAAAGGAATGGATGATGAATAGTTGTATGCCTTGAAGTTTACTTAAACACACACAGTACAGTCTATGAAATGCACTTATGAACATTTAGTTTTTAAAAATTGCTAAACATAAAAAATATTTTATTATTATTAATTCATGTATTAGTGCATTATCAAAGTGCTTTCAAAGGTATTTTTTTCTTAAATATCTCCACAACCTTATCTTTGACATCTCAATCTTTGACTTTATTTTCAAGATTTGTTTTCTCTATTTAATGATCTAATATTTTGTCTTCAAAAGTATGTACTCTCTCTCATTTGCTGTAAGTTTAAGTCTTTCTTTATACTCATTAGCCACTTAGCGATATAGCCTCAAAAATGAGAACAAGTAGCCAAAAATAGAAGGTCTTGGAACTTGCTTTCAAATAGACAGATTGTATTTTGATTTTATGTTATTGGGTTTATTTTTTTTTAAAGAGGAGCTATTATAACCTAAAGGGATAAAACAAATACTGTGACAACATAAATGTCAACTGTGGCTGAAGATTGACTGACAGTCTCTATTTTTAATAAATTTGCAAATATGTGGTAAGACTACAAAGCATTTTGAGCAGTCGTCAGAATATATGAATACATACGAATGTAAATGACATTAAAATACCTGGATTGAGAAGACTAGCACAGTTCTAAATCAATTAAACTTCTTTGTACGTATTGAGCATATATTAATTTCAGAACATTCAGCTGAACTCTGTGGATATATAAAGACAGAGTTGACATGTAATGGGAGGGTATTGCAGAATTCTCTTACATACTTACTGACTTGCACCACTCAATACAGTTTTCTGAGCTTTATTTATCATCATCGCTTAGTGACACATGATTACTACATGTATGAGTGTCAGGGTATTGATGTGGACTTATTTTTAGAGAGGCTGCCCTTTAAGTTACTCCAGAAATCCACTGTAAAAATAATACTTCATCTTGCTTTATACCTCTGTTTAAAACATTTCAAGGTTTTAATCCCATTTACTTTGGTCAATACATGTGTCCCTACCTACCTTTGTGAACTTCTCCAACATATTCTTTATTACTTACTATACCGGCCACATTAACCTTCTTCCATTTGTAAACATACATATACATGTTCACTAACACACATAAACATATGCAGGAAAATAACATAATAATTCACTCAAGAAGCCTGAAGTCTATTTTGTGAGTATGAAATGAGTCATTCAACGAATGCATCGTATACTTGTGAGATGTGACTTTATAGTCAATTCAACCAAACAGTGTCAAGAAGGTCAAGGGAAATTTCAGAAAGAACCTAACATTTTGACTACATCCTAGAGAACGAGAGGGAATTAACTGGGAGATGAGGAAGGATGATGCATGTTTCCTACTAAAGGAAAGAAAAAGCCATGTAAATCCCTATCATAATGTGAACCTTATTTTCTGTGTTTTTTTTTTTAAGGTTTTTTCTCAATCCTTAAATTTCAGTAAGTGTTTTATACAAAAACTTTGACTCTGACAACCTTTCAGGAGAAACAGGAGTAAGGCTGAAACTGCATGTTAAATGTGACTCACCCAATGAAAGCCCACTCTAGCACTGTGAATTTTATGTCTAAGTAAGAAGAATGTATTCTGATTTCATAAAATGGCCAAATAGTATCATAGTACATATCCACATAAATTATTAACCCACAACTAAAATGAAAGACAAAGGTAGATTCCTGTTTATTTTGCTGTGTCATAGCTTTTCAGTTTGATGATTTCTCATCTGTCAGTCTTAGCTTTTTCAGCATTTATTTTTAGGGATTTGATCATGAGTTAATTGCTTACTCTGATATCTGGAAGAGAGTTTCCTGCATTTTCTTCTAGGATTCTCATAGTTTGAAGTTTTACATTAAGGTTCTTGAACCATGTTGAGTCTATTTTTGGATAGGTAGTGGTTCAGTTTCATTCTTCTGCATGTGGTTAGCCGTTTTTCCCAGCACTATTTGCTATGATCTCCTTTTCCCAATGACTGTTATTGCTGGTTCTGTTGAGGGTGATTTGGTTGAGGGACCATGTTTTTACTTCTGGAATCTCTGTCCTGTTCCATTGGTCTGTGTGCCTATTCCTGTACCATGTCATCTTGGTTACTATAGCCTTGTAATAAAGTTTAAAGTCTGGAAGTGTGATACCTCCCACTTTGTTCCTTTTGCTGTGGATTGTTTGGCTATTTTTGCTCTTCTTTGTTTCCATATTAATTTCTGTATTGTCATCTCCAGGTCTGTGAAAAATGATGTCGGTAATTTGATGGATGAAGCAGTGACTCTGTAGATTGCCTTGGTTAGGATGGACATCTTGACAATATTGTTTCTTCCAGTCCATGAGCATGGACTGTTATTCCATTCGCTTGTGTCATTCTTGATTTCTAAAGAATCCATCAAGAAAATAAAGAGACAGCTCACAGAATGGGGAAAAATTGCAAATTATGCATCTGACAAAGGCCTAACATCTAGGATTTACAAGGAACTCAAGTGAAAGGGAAGCAAACAAACAAACAACTCCATTAAAAAAATGGGCAAAGGATATGAACAAACACTTCTCTAAAGATGACATACAAACAGCCAACAGACACATGAAAAAATGCTCAGTCTCACTAATCATCAGAGAAATGCAAATCAAAACAACAATGAAATACCACCTAATTCTGGTAAGGATGGCTACCATTCATAAGTCAAAAAATAACAAGGGATGGCCTAGCTGTGGAGAAAAGGGAACAATTCTACACTGTTGGTGGGAATGTAAGCTAATTCAGCCTCTAGCAATTTCTAAAAGATCAAAAAATTGAACCTCCATACAATCCAGCAATTACTTTCCTAGGATGATACCTGGAGGAACAAAAACTGCTCTACCAAAAAGACTCCTGTGTATGCATGTTTATTGCTGCACTATTCACAATAGCAAAAATATGGAGCCAACCGAGATGCCCATCAAAAGTGGACTGGATTAAGAAAAGGCGGTACATATATATGATGGAGTATCACACAGCCACAAAGAAGAGCAAAATAGTGGCCTTCACAGCAACATGGTTGCAGTTGGAGACTATTATGCTAGTGAACTATCATGGAAACAGAACGGAATACCACATGTTCTCACTCATAAGTGGGCCCTGAACACTAGTCACACTAACACAAGTGTTAGATTGTCAGTCACTGGGTATTGCTAGGGGAGGGAGAGAGGAAGGAGGAAAAGGGACACATGACAGCACAGTGGGTCCCTGGTCCACTACCAGGGGGAGTGAGGGCCATCTAGAAGCCCAAACTCTACCTGTATGCAGCCTACTTATGTAGTAAATCTTCACTTGCACCCTACAACTCTATAAGAAATATATATTTTTAAAAGAGTTAACTGTTTTAAAGACTCTGTTCAGTGGTGTATTTGTATACTATCAATATTAATAGTAATGTTTAAGTGTGTACTATAAGCTTGTTATGTACATTCTCTCATATAATGTTTCATCTTGTTAAGAAAGTGTTACAAGTGTCTTTGCTTTCCAAATGTAAAAAGTGAAACTTAGCATGATGGAGTAAACTCTGCATGACAGCCTGGTTGTTTATCTCTTCTGCTTAAAAATTTGTGTTCTATCCTCAGTTACTAAATTAATTACTTCAAGAAGCAGAGACCCTAAAAGATTAAAAACAACAACCGCAACAAAGAAACTAGAAAAGAAAGTTATATAAAGTTGTCTTTTCTTCTGTTACTATATCCCTGATTGAGTCATAGATCTGACCCAAATTATGATCCTCAATTTTCTCTGTAAAAGTGACTTTTCATTGGAAATTTCTCAATATAATAATGTTTTTCAAGCACATGCAGACTATTACTCTTTTAGCTCCTGATTATGCCTCTGAAAAACAGACTTCGCAACACACATTTGGGAAATTCACCACTATCTAATAACCTCTGCGTATTAATGGACAATGATTTAGATTTAGAAACCAAATAATACAGATACTAACTGTTAAGGAACCATAATGTAGGAAGTTTACTGCGATGAGTAAATCAGTCACAACTTTAGTGCTTTTGCAATAAGAATAAATTTGCATCACTGCAAGTCTAGAGACACAAGTTCAATATTTCTAGATGTAGGAAGAAAACCAAATACAAAAGGGAAGCAATCAATGAATACTCTACAGTGACCAAAAAACTATGTACATTAGTGTCTGCTAGTAACTAGCATTTAGGGTTAGGAAAACTTTTATTATTGAGTTGTTTATGAATGACCCAGTTTTTAAAATAATATTTGAGGAAAGCGATGGTACAATGATAAATGGGAGAAAAGATTCAAATCTCAGGAGCAAGAAATTGGAAAAAAGTTCAAAACTGGTTAAAAAACAACCTAGTTCAGGCTCAGTATATTTATAAACTTACAAAAAAAAATTAAATAAGAAATTTACTCCATTTTTACTTGTAATAGTTTGCTCCAGTTGACATATAAAAATACCACAGAATGAGTAGCTTAAACAACAGATTAATTTTCTCACAATTCTAAAAGCTGAAACTCCCAAGGGAGGATCCACTTGGGTTTGTCCCAAGGAGAACCCTCTTCCTAACTTGCAGATGGCTGCCTTCTTTCTTTGTTCACAGATGGGAGAGACAGAAAGAGATCTTTGGTGTCTTTTTCTCTTCTTTTAAGTCCATTAGTCCTATCAGATTTAAGCACCACCCACCTTTAGGACCTCATTTAACTTGACTTTCATATAGGCCCTATCTCTAGATGCAGTCGCATTGGGGATTGGGCTTCCACATATGAGTTCTGAGAGAAACATAATAGTATAAATGGTGATTCTGAGATGTAATGAAACAACAAACCTTTACTGAATATTTCAGAGATGGTCTCCATGTCTGAAACAACAAGAGTTTCTAATAGTTTGTTGGATGAAGGAATAATACCCAGACCCCACCCCACCACACACATATCTTTCACAAGACCTGGTTAGAATAACACACGTGTACCAGTAACCATCTAATTTTCAAATGATATGTTTGCATCAATTTTGTTTTTCAAAAATTCTATATGATAACTCAGGTAGAGGAATAATACTTCTGGTTAATGCAGGTTGGCTTTATGAAGCTAATAACTATTGATGCCATTTAATATATCAAGCAGGCAGTTAATCAAAACACACTGACCAGTAGCACAGTATACTTGATTTCTTCATTGAAACTCAACAATTCTGTTAAAAATAATAAGATTGCTAGATAATTTAACACATAAAAAGAAAATAGGCTTTTTAAATTTCTCTTTACAAAGTCTCTATAACAGACAATTTTGTTCACATAGCTGTAATTTTGCTGACTTCTACGGCTGTAATTTTGCCAGCAACAGCAACATTTTTAAAAAGTCTGATTCTGGCACAGCTTGGCTTAGATTAATATGATATTTATATATTATAAAATCGGCACATTTCTCAGGGACATAAACCTGAGTTTCAAGATGTCAGTTTGTATTTGTTGATAGAGAAATCAACAATATAATGAATTATATCTGGTAGTAGCATCAGGTGCCTCATTGGCCCCAGTAGAACTGGTTCCAGGATGCACGCTCTCCTAGTCAAATCCTAGGTGCACAAGTTCCTGTTCTTGTGAATTATCTCCTTTAAGCTGAGCAGAAGTAGAATTCAAAAGTTCCTAACCTTCAACCAATGTGCATTTCAATATAATGGCTATGCATTTTGGGGGGGAGTTTAGGGAGAAAAAAAAGGATCTATAGCTTTCATTTTGACGCCCTGAGATCTTGGCTCTGTTTTGAATGTTTTACCTTCTTTAATCCTCACCACAGTCATGTGGATTAGACTGAACACAGATTCATATGCTCTTTTACAGATGAAGAAGAAGGTCTGAGTGACCCAATAACTTGTAATTGATAGATTGCTCCAGAGGGTTTACAGAAAGAATTTTGAGAATTCCTAATTTCACACTCTTTACTCTTGGCAATGTAAATCTTTTATTCTCCCAAACTGCACCACTTCACGCTGAGACTGGCTTTTATTCTTTCTGAGGATGGACCTCTCTGCCATCACTTAATTATAAATCCTGCACGTGACTCTCTTTCAAAAGTCTGGCAAACGGTAGTCATTTTCAAATCTAGCGGCAGACATTAACTTAGAAACCTTCATGAGGGATGGGAGAGGAAACTATTAAAATGAAGAAATAGAGATAAAAATTAAAGTGAAAAATGGGCCTTTTATCAGCTTTCCCCAGAAAGAAAAAATGCTTATGTTATAAAAAAAAAAAAAAGAAGGAGAAGAAGGCTGCTGTTGGTGCAGAAGATTTTGGGGGGGGTACCAAGGACATTTCCAAAAAGAAATAGAAGGATTGCTGGGATAGTAGGTTACACATATATTTAAATTATTAGGGAGAAAATTGTCTTTTGCTTCTGCAAGAGGTGATATCACTGAAATGTCTTTATAAGATGTGTTTTAATTTTTCATTGTTAAAATGTCATCAGATGATATCAAAGTATTTGAAAAATATGAAAGAATATAATTAACCATATTCTTATCACCTAGATATAAGTATTTTCATGTTTGTTTTCCTTTCTTATCTGTGTATGCAAATATACATCTTTTAATATAATACTCCTTAAAATGGTCATAAAATATTTGTATATATTATGCTTCAGAAATTTCAGTTAAGTAATGAAATAGGTTATTTTTCCCGTCTCAGTAAGATTCAGTTATTTTACAGCAAACCCAATATTTCATTAATGATGGAAAATAAAATTCGTTATCCTGGGGTCAAGGAGTGAGAGCCAATTAGCATTCTGTTAGGATTGATGATGGGTGATTTGCTTAGTGAGGCTGGGGGGAAGCTAAGTGATTAGGTGCTTTTCATAAGCCAGAACCTGCGCTAAGATAAATGTTTGAACAAGTAAGCATGTATGCATAATTTCACATATTCCTGGAAAGATGTGTACTGTTAACCCCCTTTAGTCCCTTTGAATCATAGTTTGAGTGATATGCAATATTGACAAATATTTTTCTTATGAAAAAATACCTTATGAGAAAAGTGAGGCTCTTATTCAAGGGCAACATACTTGATTTGAGGAAGCCTGAGATTCTGTCTTTGTAGGATATGATTTTCTATTAAAACAAAGGTAATAAGAAGCACACCAGTAATTTACCTCACTATTGATCACCTGTCTTGTGCATGATTGTCAACCTCTCTGCTGTTCTATCTTTAGACAGAGCAAGTCCTGCACTTCAGAGCACTGTCCCCTACTCCTGCCTCCTGTCCCAGGAGCTTTCTTGAAATGTTTTAAGTGTTTCTGGTGTCAGGGACCCTCTGGAGGCGGCAGTTGCATCCCTCCCATGAGTCTGAACCCTCACGTGGGGCTTCTTTGCTTGGGAACTCTCCAACCCTTTGTCTTTCTCATGTGTTTTGTCAATGCCTAGGAGCTCCAGCACTTGCAGCTTTGGGGTCAGTCTGTCCCAGATACTGGGTTTTTGGTTCTAGGAGGTGGCTTGGCAAAGGCTGTTCCCACTAACAACTAAATGATGCAGCATTTTTCTCATGGGATTACAAGACATTGCTATTATAGTAAGGCTGAACAGCTAGTAATCTCTCCAAAATATACATGAAAATAAATCCCAAAGAATACAACAAAAGGACAAAAATCACACACAAAATGCCTGAATCTAAATTAAACTTAAGAATAAATGTAATGAAATAAACATTATGTTGTTAACCTCTAATATAGACAATAAAATGTATTTTTAAAATGAAACAGCACAGTGTCCTGATAGGTTAAGTAGTGAAAAAAATATGCTTTACAAAAGCTATGGCATATAAAATTCAAAGGTAAAAAAATAGTAAATAAGTATGTAACAGCTATTATTCTTAATTACATAGATTTCTAGATTAGCATTTTAGAGGAAAAATGGCAAACACAAATGGTAAGGATCATAGATACTTCATAAAATGAAAATAACTAAGATAATATTATACAGATTATGCAAGCATTCAAAAATCTCAAGTTAAAATACTATAGGTTTGGCTCTAAAATTACAAGTGTTAGAGAAATTGTGATGTTCAGTGCTAGAAAGTACAATGATCACATAGATAGATATAGATAGATGTGGTGAAAAATTGTGTTTGAAGGGTTTCATATTAATATTTACAAAGCAAAAACTGAGAGATGATCTAAACGTTGACAAATGTGACAATTAAATAAATTATAATACCTCCAACACAATATTATGCAAACCTTTAAAAATTGTGTTTATAAAGACTTGACAAAGTCATGTGATGATGGTTTTTTGTCATATTAAGTGATTACACACAGGGCACAGTTGAAAAAGTGTGCATAAAAGAGCTTAGATAGAAATGTTCCAAAATATATTTTTAAGCAGATATTTTCACATCACACATTCTTAAACTCGAATGCAGCTAAAGAAGTTGTCTAAATACAGAGTTCTTGTTGATAGGCTCCAAATCCCTGTTTCAGTGACTCTGAAGAGAGGCTCAAGAAGAGTCTACATTTTTAAACAAGCCTCCCTGGTGTTTCAGATGCAGGTGATCTGCAGACTGTACTTGGGAAAGACCATCTCCTGAGTGGGATTATGGATGCAAATATATACAAAACCATATAAAAATATCTATAACCTAAAAACATATGTAAAAATGCATAACCAAGAATGTATATAATATACAGAATAATATACAATATATACATAATATGACTCAAACATAGGTACATAATATATATTCCTAATTATACTTATTTTTATTTTAAACTATATTTCCAATATATTTGAATAAAGTTTTACTTGCTCCTTTTTTTAATTTTGAAAGGATTTGTAAGACACAATAGTTGCTAAAAATAGTTCCTCCTATCCTCATTCTACTTCTTCCCCAAGTTTTCTTTTTAAATGGAAAAGAAAATTTTCTTTTGCTTATTTCAAATCCATGCCCTCGGTAGAAACAAAATGCAATCTGAGTGGCAGATTCTGGTTTGGCTGGTTTCGTATTAAACTGATAAGAAGACAGAATGGGACTGACATTTGTAAAATAGCCTGAAAATTTCATTCCACAAAAATCATGGCTCTGACTTGGAAGAATAAGAACAAAGAGTATGAAGCTAAGAGCCCTTAAGGACCTGGAATGATTGCATTTCAGCTCCATGGGTAATCTACAGCAGGACTCTAGGGACATTATGCATGTAGGGAAAAAAGAGGGTCCTTGCCATGAGAAAAGCAGCGAGAGGATTTGTAGAGAGGCAGAACCTCACGCAGAAAGTAAAAGTGCCTGCTGATTCTGATTCTACTGAGAAGGAAAAGAATCAAGATTATTTAAGGGAGGAGCAGGGCAACTTCAAGATAGGCTCAAGTACTACATTTAAACTAATTTATTCTGCTCCAAAGACCAACCATGCAGTCACCATGTAGAGTCATAAAGACAAAATGTCCTTAGATTCACAACACTCAAATTAAATTATGTGCTTTCCTATTTAGCAGTTGTCTACATTTGGGCAGTTAACTTACCCTCTGTGTGTCTTGATTTTTATCAACTGTAAAACAGTGAATGAAACCTGCCACCTCCTAGGTATGATACCATGTTACACAGTATTTGGCACAAAACTATGCTCAACAAATGCTTACTTGTCATCCTTTTAATTAGTTTAGAGAACACATTTCTTCTTGTATTGACTCCTATCACAAGGCATGTACTCTGCTTTTCATTGTAGGATAGAAACACACAAACACACACACACACACACACACACACACACACACACACACACACTCCGATAAATGTGATCATAGCCCTCAAGAAGTTCACGGTTACCACTACAGTGAAGGATAGAGAAATATAATAGATGCCAACTAAGATATAGGTAAACACAAGTAGTGTATATAGCAGTTGCGAACTGGAAGTCCTATAATTCTGACTGAGAAAGGAGATAGGAGACATAGGTTTCAAGAAGAAAGCTACGTTTGAACTGTGTATAACGTGGACAGAAATTTGAAAGAAGAATATTCCTTCCAGGTTCTTCTCTTGGCTCAATTCCTCCTCTACTTCATGAACCCTGCCCTGGCTCCTACAGGGAGCTTCTTATCATACTTTCAGTCAATAAACTGGCTGCCTTCCTAGCTGACCTTACTGTTTTTATACACCTCTCACGTTGCCATCCTGAATCACGTAGATGACAACTTGCATATATAGATTTATTGCATTAACCATACAATGTTAAATATGTGTCAGGTTGAACTCTGTGTTGGATGTTGCCTAGCTAGAGTGTGTTTGGAGCATGTGTTTTTTGATGCATCCACCGCTCCCTCCTCTATGATTGGCACAGAGTGGGTTGGCAAGATCCAGAACCTTCACATTGGTAAAGATCTTTGTGAGGATCTTGTCCAATTTTCCAGTCATATTTCCAGTTAAACACAAGAAGTAAAATGAACAATGGCAAGAGGCAGGCAGACCCAGGTTTTAATTTCATGCCTTTCATTTGCATGCTGTGTGACCTTGGGCAAATTTATCAACTTCACCAGGCATTAATGGAGATTATAAATATGCAGGACCAGGTACTGTGCATGACACCTGATAGGCACTTAATAAATGTTGCTTGTTTATTCACACTCCTCTGGTTATCTCTTTTTAAAAAAAAATTTTAATTTGAAAGATGTGGGGTATGCAAGTGGTCATTGTACAGGTAAAGTTTAGGCTTCCCTTTGGTCCCCATTTTGCCTGGCTTGAGATCAGGTACCTTACTGATGTTGTGTCCTCCCAGCCCCCGGCAGTATCCCAGTACTGCCAACGCTTTTCTTTGAGTATTTTTATAAACGTTCAGTTTAATGAGGTCCCACTTGTCTTATGGAATGGACATCTGGGTTTTGATCAGAAATTGGTTGACTACTCTGATTTCTGTAAGGTGTCTCCTGCATTTTCTAAGGTTCTTATAATTTGAGGTTTTAGGGCTTTGATCTATTTAGAGCTGATTTTTGTGTTTAGTGGAAGGTAGGAGTCCTGTTTCAATCTTCTGCTTGTAGTCAGACAGTTTTCCCAGCATGATTTGCTGAATAGGTTCTTCTCTCCTCAGTGGTTGTTGAGAAATTGAGGTTTTGCTTCCAGAATCTCTATCCTGTTCCATTGGTCTATATGTCTGTTCTTGTACCAATATCAGGCTGTTTTGATTATTGTGGCCTTATAGTAAAGTTTAAAGTCTGGAAGTGTGATACCTCCCACTTTGGTACTTTTACTGAGAATTGATTAGGTTATTCATGGTCATTTATGTTTCCATATGAATTTTTGTATTTTCATTTCCACATCTGAGAAGAATGATGTTGGTAATTTAGTGCATATTGCATTGAATATGTAGATTGCCTTTGGTAGGATGGACATCTTAACAATGTTGATTCTTCCTATCCATGAGCATGGAATATTTTTCCATTTGTTTGTATCATTTTTTATTTCTTTGAGCAGTGTTTTGCAGTTTTCATTGTAAAAATCTTTCACTTCTCTGGTTAGCAAGATGCTGAGTTATTTCATTTTGTGCGTGTGTGGCTATTGTAAATGAAATTGAGCTTTTTATTTGTTCTCTGCCTGTTTGTTGTTGGTGTAGGAGAATGTGATTATCTTTTGCACATTTATTTTATACCCTGAGACTTTGGCAAAGTACTTTATCAGTGCAAGGAGGTTTTGACAGATTCCCTTAGATTTTCAAGATATAGGATCATAGCATCAGCAAAGAGGGATAATTTAACTTCCTCTTTTCCTTTGGATATCCTTGATTTCTTTCCCTTGTCTAATTGCTCTAGTTAGGACTTCCAACACAATGTTGAACAAGAGGGATGAGAGTGGACAGCCTTGTCCTGTTATTTTCATTTATAATGGAGATTATAAATATGCAGGACCAGGAACTGTGTGGTTATTTCTTTTTTAAAAAAATTTTAATTTTAAAGATGTGGGATATGCAAGTGGTCACTGTTTGCAAGTGGTATTTTAAAGATGTGGGATATGCAAGTGGTCTGGTTTTCAGGGAAAGTGCATCCAGTTTCTTTTCATTTAGTAATATGTTGACTGGGAGTTTATTTTAAATGGTGCTTACTATTTGAGGTATGTTTCTTCTATGCCTAGGTGTTCAAGATTTTTTATCAAGAATGAATGCTGGATTTTATTGAAAGTTTTTTCTTCATCTAAAGATATAATCGTGTGGTTCTTGTTTTTACATCTGTTGAGGTATTTAATTACATTTGTGGTCTTTTGTATGTTGAACCAGCTCTGCATCCTAGGGATAAAGCCTACTTGGTTACAGTGGACAATTTTTGAGACATGTTGTTGGATGCGATTTGCTAGGATCTTTTTGAAAATGCTTGTGTCTATATTCATCAGGGATATTGGCCTATAGTTCTTCTTTATTGTTGGATCTTTACCTGGTTTGGGTATCAGTGTGATGTTAGCTTCATAAAATGATTTGGGGCAATTCATTTTTCTTCGTTACCTGGAATAATTTCAATAGGATTGTTACCAGGTTCCCTGTGTATGTTTTGTAGAATTCTACTGGAAAACTGTCTGGTCCAGGATTTTGTTTTTGTTTTTGTTTTTCGTAGGTAGTTTTCTTATGACGGAGTCAATTTCTGGGGTTGTTAATAGTCTATTTAGAGTCTCAATATCATCTTGTTTCTGACACCTTATGCAATGTCAGAAAGTACTCCATTGCATTTAGGTTATTGAGTTTGTTTCCTTACAGTTGTGCATAGTAGTCTCTATTATCTTTTGTATTTCTTCAGGGTCAGTTGTGAACTGATCTTTTGCATTTCTGATTGTGTTTATTTGGGCTTTTTCTCTCTTTTCCTTGGTCATTTTGGCTGGGGCTCATCAAAATTGTTTCTTCTTTCAAAGAGCCAGCTTTTTGTTTTGCTGATTTTTTTACATGATATTTTTGTCTTCTATGTTCTGTATTTGGGGTTTTACTTTTGTGATCTGGATTCTTCTGATAAAGTTAGAATTTCGGTGACCTTTTCTTTCCAGTTACCTTAGGTGATATGCTAGGCTGTTACCTTATGATTTTTCCATTTTCTTTGTGTGTATTTGCAGAGATATGAATTCCCTCCTTAGAATTGATTTTATGGCATCCCAGAAATTTTAATAAGCTGTTTCTTCATTTTTATTTGTTTGCAGGAATCTTTTAATTTCTGTTTTGAGTTCTGTTTTGACCCAGGAGTTGTTCAGCGTCATGCTGTTTAGTGTCCACATATTTGTGGGTTTTTAGGAAATTTTGTTAGTGTTGATAATTATTTTTATACCACTGTGGCCTGAGAGGATGCATGACGGTATTTCTATCTTATGAAATTTGTTTATGTTTATTTTATGGCTGAGGACATGATCGATCTTGCAGTATGTTCCATGTGATAATGAGTAGAATGTATATTCTGTGACTGTTAGGTGGAGTGTCCTGTAGGTATCTCTTAAGCCCATTTGGTCAAGTGTCAAGTAAGGTACCAGTTCTCTTTGTTGATTTTTTGCCTCGGTGATCTTTCTAGAGTTGTCAGTGGGGTATTTAAGTCTCCGGCTGTAATAGTGTTAGAGTGAATATCTTTTTTTAGTTTACTTAGTAATTGTTTTATAAATGCTGGTGCTTCTGTGTTGGGTGCATTTATGTTTAGGATGAATGTTTCTTGTTGATGGATTGAACCTCTTATCATCATGCAGTGCCCTTTGATATCTGTTTTAATCTTGATAGCTTAAAGATTGTTTTTTTTCTGATATTAGGATCATGACTTCTGCCTTCTTTTGTGGTTCATTACCTGGAAATTTGTTTTTCTTCCTCTAACTTTTAGTCTGTGTGTATCCTATGTGGTGAGATGAGTTTCTGGAAATTATTGGGTCTTTTTTTATACAATTGCCATTCTGAGTCTTTTCAATGGGGCATTTACTCTACTCATGTTTAGGTTGACTATCCCTGACATGAGATTCTCATAAAGTATTTTCTTTGCTTGTTTTCCTTTAATTTTGGTTTGATGTACGTGTGTCTTTTCAAGTCTGCAGTTGCAATGTATTGTCTGTTGATTCTGTGTTCTCCTGCTCTCTTTGGAAGTGCGTGGTCATTCCTTTTTTCCTTTCTTCTATGTTTAATAGCTTTTTAAGCATCTTCCAGAGTTGGTCTGGAAGCTGTATAACCCCTTAGGGATTGGATGTCTGGGAAAGATTTTAATTCTTCATTGCTGATACTGAATTTGGCTTGGTAGGAAATTCTTGGTTGAAATTGTTTATCTTTGAGGACTTTGAAGATTGGATTCTTGTACCTTCTAGTTTGTAGTGTTTCTGCTGATAGGTCTGCTGCTATTTTGACAGATTTTCCTTGGTAGGTTGTCTGACCTTTCTCTCTTACAGCCTTTAGGATTTTTTCTCTTGTTACCTACTTTGTGTAGGTGAATTTCTATGTGTCTAAGGTTTATTCTTCTCATTGATGTCTTGTGGGGTTTCTCTATATCTCTTGGGTATGGATGATCACATCTCAGGTGAGATGAAGAATGTTTTCTTGGAAAACCTCCTGGAATATATGCTTCAAGGTGTTCTCTGTTTCACTTTCTTCTTCTAGGATACCAATCAGGCAGAGGCTCATTCTCTTGATATAATCACACATCTCTTAGAAGCTTTGTTCTTTCTTTCTAAGTTTTCTTCATTAGTCTTTAACAGATTGGGTTAATTTCATGTTTTGACCTTCAAATTCTGAGAGACTTTCTTCTGCTTGATTAATGCTACTTTCCATTCTTGTCATCTTGTTGTTTGTTTCCTTAATGAAATTTTTTATGACCAAAATCTATCTCTGTTACAAGTTCTTTCAGTGTTCATATTGTCTTTCTTGAGCCTTATTCACTTTTCCCATTAATTCCCTAATACCTGTTGTATTCTGGGGACAGTTGATGACTTTCATTTTGGGGGTCTAAGTTCTGACTTTTAAGACATTCTCTCTTTGGTATACTGAGAATTACCTATGTCCTTCTGCTGATTTTTCCTTATTTGTGACAGAACTCCTGTTACTCAGTTTCAGTGGGTGGGGTTTTCACTTCTGATGTTTGCTCAGCCCTCTATTATTTCCTGATCAAGCCTCTGAATTTGTTCTATTTTGAAACAGGTCTAATGGATAGCTTTGCTATCTCTTGTAGTTTTGAGAGTCAAATAAGGTGGAGAATGGGGAGTTAGGATTCAGAAACTACTTGCAAATCACAATGTTCACTGACTGGGGTATGGGCCCACTCCTCACCACCACTCTATATGATGATGCAATAGGTGGTTCATGTGTGTATGCCCTGAGTCCAAGATAAAGTAATGGCAATGAGGAGAACAGAGAAAAGTAGAATTAAGTAGGACAGACAACATTTTTAAAAACTAAAACAAAACATAATAACTTAGAAAGACAAAAGCAGGAATCAAAGCAAAAGACAATTACACACACACACACACACACACACACACACACACACACACCAAATCAAACTGGAAAAAAAATAAACCAAACCAAACCAAACAGGAAAACAAGACACACATACTCTCACAGATGCCAACACAAAATTAAAGAAGAAAAAAATAAAAGATAAAAATACGGAATGCAAATTGAAAATTCACACATGCATTCACACACACGTTAAACTAAAAAAAGAGAACAACAACAGGAAAAAACCCTGAAAGATGAACACTCAACCATTGACATGCACACACAAACAGAAAGCAAAAAATGAAAGAAGAAAGAAAAAAAAGTAGGGGGAATGCAAATCAAACACTCACATACCCATTTATGTACAATGAAAAAAGATGAAAAAAGAATAAAAAAACAAGCAAAAACCTGCACTCCTGTGGCAGGTTCTGTAATTGTTCCTCCCAACTGCTCACAGGTAAGCTCTTCTGCTGCCTTCTGCAGAGCTGCAGCCTCATTCACAATATCCTCAGCTCCTTGGACCAGGGAAGGAGGAGGGGCAGTCGCAATAAGCCAGACTAGCTTATCCTGGAGTAGAATCCTCCTATTGTGGCTGACATCCAGGCTCTGCCTGGGTTTGAACCTCTCAGTCATGACCCAGTTGTGTGGGTCTGACATTGAGGGAATTGCTGGGGAGCAGGAGGTAGGATCAACCCCAGAATCACCACTGATGTCTTTGAGGGTCTTCCTTATCTTTTTCTGGTCATACTCTTTGGCCATAATTGAATCTGGATAGGGAGTGGGGCTCCAGAGACTTCACAGTTGTTTTGTCCTTCTGAATTTTGCTTTTGGGATATTCACTCTGGGTCATGATCAACCGTGAGTAGTTAACCTGCTGGTCACAGAGATCAGGTCAGTTGCTGTGTGGTGAGCAAGATAGAAAACTTCGCTGTCCAGTTTTCAAGATGGTGGCAAGGTGGCTGTCTCCTCTTCTCCAGTGTAGCTCTGCTTCTGGCTCCTTCATTGCTCTCCCTTTGCAGCCCTTGCCACCAGTGTCCAGCCAGGTGCTGTAGTGGTGAGCTGGCAGTCCCTCCTGGCAACTTCTTCCCAGGAAGGGCTTTGCTGATTTTAAAAAATGGCACTTGGCTTCTGTGCCCTGGGAAGCACTGTGATCCAAGCAGAGTAGCTGTTCCCCAGGAATGCCCTGGCCACTTGCTTCCAAGTCCCCACTCAGTCAGCTACTCACACACCCACTTACTCACAGATACACATGCAAAATTTTCCATACACTCATTCTCTCACAGAGGGACTTGCATACTCCCACTGGCTCTGTTGCCATCTTTCACTTTCTCTGAATCTCCTCTTCTGATTATTCCAGAGTTTGTTAATGCAGTCTTTGGTACAAACTTTCAGTGATAGCAAGACTACCTACAGACAGGTAATTTTTTTTTCTTTTTTTTTAATAGTTAGACGTTCTCCCAAAGGGGAACACTAACCATTGTTTAGAAAAATAGTATGTTTTCTTGTATATAGTCAAACCTTTTCTTAATTGACCTTCCTTCTACCTAGCTCCATGATTGACTTCTGCACTATAAATGAGTGTATCTCCAACTGTCATTAAGAATTTGGTGCAGGTCTATGATAAAGTTGTCATTAGTCATTAAAATAATGAAAAATCAAAGTGGTTTACTCTTTTATAAATCAAATGCATCCAATTAAAAAGACCACCTTTTATTGCAATGTTATATAATTTCTATCATTTCATATCAAAATACTTTTAATTTATAATGTAATGCCGGGTTTTCAAATACATATATACAATCGCTTGGCAGAAATTCATGCTTGCAACACTTTGTCAGTCTCTCATGTTGCCTCTCATTAACGATTCACAAATTCTAAACCCCAGAAACCACTGAAGTCAGCAGTTTGAAGACTTCACACTTTCCCATATCTGACTTTCAAATTTGGTTTGGAAAAATAAAGTCACTATGCCATTTTCTCATAGTCTTTTCTCTAGGTATACATGTTCAGTTTTTTCATCAGCAACTTTTCTAAAATCTTTCCAAATTCTGTGACATGATTACTGTCCCTCCTGACATATCTTGGACTCTCCACCTTGGCCTCCTCTGCGTTTTTTCTTTGCCAGACTGTGATATTCAGGATTCCTTCTAGAAGACTGTTCTTTTTCTCCTCCTGCCACTTGCTCAAGCTG
Organism: Carlito syrichta; assembly: GCF_000164805.1. NCBI lineage: Eukaryota > Metazoa > Chordata > Mammalia > Primates > Tarsiidae > Carlito > Carlito syrichta. Next base: position 420,503 of record NW_007245936.1, read on the forward strand.
TAGGTACATGTAGGCCAATAATATGCTTCCCCCCATTCATCTTGGCCAGTGTCTTGGCCAGCCTATAATAATAATTTTAAAAAAACAACTTTCTGCATTTGAAATGGATATTTCCTGGTGCAAGGGTTAGTAAACTTTTATTTGTAAAGTCAGAAGTTAGGTATTGTTGATTTTGTAGGTCTAAGGCCTCTGCTGGGACTACTCAAATTCACTATTTTTGCATGAAAGCAGCTATGATTTATAAATGATTGGGTATGACTTTTTGAATAAAACTTTATTTACAAAAGCAGATTGCAGCTGGATTTGGCCTGAGGGTTTGTTGACATTTCTGCCAGTGACTCCGTCTCTTGCTACTGGTTTCCCCTACTTTTCTACAGAAGAACTGGTAGGTTTTGAAGAGGAAAGATTTCTCTTTTTCTATCCCTACCCTTTCTCTCACTCTCTCTCTCTCTCTCTCTCTCTCTCTCTCTCTCTCTCTCTCTCTCTCTCGCTCTCTCTCTCTCTCTTATTCTGGTCTTTTCTTGATTAGGTGAGAATACTTCTAGACAGACATCTGCAGTTGTCTCTTTACACTTATAATTGGGTGAGATTGTTTAATTGCTGGCTAACTATTTTAGGGATGTTTGCTACTCCAGTGTCACCAAGCCTATCTTGACTGATGTGTGGAACAGAGTCTGAGAAGTCCTGTCTATATTCAAATGCTAATATTTGGATTACTGTAAGTCTGACTCCCGTGACATTTCAATTGGTTCTAAACCTGGGTAATGTTGAATTCCCCTTGCAAAGGAAGGATAGGCCCTCACTCAAAGTTTGGTTTGAATGTTGAGACTGGTAATGTCACACTTACAGGAAAAGGTATTAAAAGGTTTATTATTTACTTATTTGAGGTATCTGGGAAGAGCAGGGCAAGCCTCTCAAGTCTCATAATGACTTCAGAAAACCAGAAAAGGAGACTGGCTCAGGGTTTTATTGTGATTACCATATGGGGACAGGTGAGGGTTTCCTGACATGTGGCCCGAAGCTTACATGGGTTTTAATTTCCCATGGACATCAAAAGAGGGAGAACCCAGGCTTTCTTCTTAGCTAGTCCAGATGTGGTACACAAAGGGAAAAAAGAGGAGAACAAAATGTAAAATCTGACATGAAAAATAGAGCCTGACTATTATAGTTGAGAAGAGAGGTTTCATTTAACTAATATTTTTATCCCTGGACACCAATACACGTATAAGCAATTTTCTCTTAATTCATCAATGAACTCATGGATACCAGTTTTTTTTTAAATTAACATATTTATACTCACAGTTCAATAAAATACCTTAAACATAGTCAATGTCCTAATGTGAAAATGTAATAGAATTATTTCCTTATCTAAATAATGCAGCCTAATCATTTATTGTATTTAGAGAAGAATACCCATGTAGACTTTGTAGACTTGCAAGGGTTTTATTGTTGTTGGGCTAAGATAAAACTGAGAATTCGGTGGAACTTTCTAGTACCAATAATCCTAATTTTTTCTATTTTTTAAATATTTCTCTGTGATAAAGTTTCCTCCAAAACTAGACTTAATGAGACTATCAAAAGACATCACCACATTACTTGAGTTATCACATTTCTCAGGACATCTAAAGGAGAAAATATCCCAAATGGCAAATAAATAAAAAAGTGATACGTGTGTGTGTGTGTGTGTGTGTGTGTGTGTGTGTGTGTGTGTGTATGTGTAGAAAGTGTGTTTACTTCAATAGTATATTATGGAGTACTTTTTTTGGAAAGTATTGGAATGATACCTCTCACCATATAATGATTGTGCCTTTACCCCAAGTCGAGTTAGACATGTGGATTATGAGGTCTGGCCTGTAAGAATACCACAGTTGCTGAGACCTTTCCAAATATACATTGACGTAGAAAAATGTTACTTGAAAAGTTCTTGTTCAAAGTCCATTGATTTTGCCATCTTGTTGACTATTTGTGTGTGTGCATGGATTAGGAAATAATGCATTCTTTGATATTCCAAGAAATGCAAAAGAAAGTTATAAATTCATTGATGACATGAAGTGTCTTTCCATTCCAGCAAAACTTGTAAAAGGGTTGGGAATAGTGTGTTCTGTTGCTAAAATTGTAGAGTGAAATGGTTCCTACATAGGCCTGACATGGGTGGTAGGAAAAACCTTTGAGTATTTTGTTCCTCATTCACTACTAATCAATGGGAATTTCTGGGTTCCAGGACCTATTGAGGAGTTCCACCTTCGGATACCTGCTCAACTGAATCAAAATATAAAAGAAGATGGAAGCATTATTTCTTGGCAGCCACCTAGATCCCAACAGTATTGTGTAACAAATGGTACTAAGAATTTTAGAACATTTGAGGATCTACTCAGGACTTATGGGTGAAGTCAAGAGTCAAGTCTCAATAGCTAGCGAATGTTGGATAATTTGAACAGTTGTTTGAACTCAAAACAGTAAATAAACAAAAATACTAAATATTTCAAAGAAGCACCAAAACCAGGTCTATAGCATCCAAATGAGCACAAACCTCATAGTTAGTACTGTTCACAGTCTCTTTTTAAAATTTATTTTATTTATTTATTATTACTATTTTTATTTTAAATACGTGCAATACAATTCAGTGTTAGGTACATAGGTAGTCATTGTGCAGGTAAAATTTGGGTACCCTTATTGATGTTATGTGCTCCCCCTCCCCTGGCAGTGTCCCACTACTGCCAACCCCTTTTTTATAGTATTATGATAAATGCTCAAGGTCTGCTTATGAGTGAGTACATGTAGTACTCAGATCTTTGTTTCTGTGATAAATCACTGCGTTTTATAGACTCTAAATTCATCCAAGTTGCTGCAAAGTCCATAATTTTGTTTTACTTTATGGCTGCTTATGAGTGAAGAATAAGACCAGGTTCTTTTGACAACCATTATTACTTATTTTTTTTTTTTTTTGGACCATGTCACATTAAATCCTCCCAAGAAGTTACGCATTGCTGAAATGCAGAGATGTTGCCTATTTGGAAATTGATACTTACTTGAATATTGACCACTATATTGAGAGGTCAAATTTAATTTAAAAAGTTATTAATGTAAATAGAAATGTGCTAATGTCCACTGGTATGTCACTTGTTCACATTAGGTATATGTATAAAATAATATCAAGGATAACAGAAAAGGATCTTTAAAGGCCATTTTGGCCTCGTGGGGGAAATGCAAAACATGTGCCCTGCTCCTCTTTCTCTGCTGGTAACTGTCTCCCAACTGGGAGGATAGCCCCTTGCCAAAGCCTCCTGTGTCCATTTGAAATGCCCTTGAAGACATGCATATCTGCAAACTAAAGACAGCTCTGAGAGAAAACATCTTTCTTTCATCTTCTTTCTTTCATCATACTTGCTCTCTTTCCCACTCTGGGGGTATGTAATCTCTCCTCCCATCTATTGGGGTGTGGAAAACCTTATACAATCAGCCACCATCGGTTTTCCCCCATAAGTAATAATAAACCCATACCTTTACCAACATGTCCTCCAGGTGATTTCTTTGGAATAGACAAACATTGCATGAGCACCCTGTCTGATTGGGGGCTGCTGTGTTACAAGCCTGCCTCCTTAAATGTCCAGTAGACCACCTATTTAATTTAATTTTTTTTTTTGAGTTGGAGTCTCACTCTGTCGCCCAGACTGGAGTGCAGTGGCCGCTCCCAGCCACCGCAGCCTCGACCTGCCGGCTCCGGCGATCCTTCCGCCTCAGCCTTCCGAGTAGCCGGAATTACAGGCGCGCTACCACGCCTGGCTGATTTTTTGATTTATTGTAGAGATGAGGTCTCGCCAAGTTTCCCAGGCGGGTCTCGAACCCACGGGCTCAGGCAATCCACTCACCTCAGCCTCCCAAAGGCTCGGGATTACAGGCTGAGTTAATTAAATTAAATTAAAGCCCGGCTTTAATTTAATTTTAAAAAGCAAGCACAAACTTTGGAATGAGTGACTAAGGTTACTGCCCAAGATCACACAACTACTTGGTAAATAAATCAAATTTTGAACATAGGACTCCTGGTTTCTAATCTAGTACTCCTTCCACAAACATAGCAACCAGAAGTTAACTTATATTTCAGGTGTATTTTCTTATAAATTTGAGTTGTTTTATGTACTTTACCTTTTTCTTTATTTTTTTTTTCTTTTTTTTTAGCTTTTAATTTTTTTTATTTTAAAATTGTGGGGTACAATTCAGGATTAGGTAAACAAATATTCATTATGCAGGTACCTTTGTGGATGAGGTGCGCCCCTACTTCCCCAGGCAGATTCCCACTACTGCCAATCCCACATCCCTGCCCCCCTAACCCCCCCCATGGTTTCCCACTAGTGTCAATACTTTTTTTATAGTATTACAATAGTTGTTCAAGGTCTATATATAAGTGAGAACATGTGATACTCAGTTCTTCATTTCTGTGAAAGATCACTCAGTATAATAGACTCTAAGTCCATCCATTGCTGCAAAGTTCATGATTTTGTTCACCTTTATGGCTGCATAACATCCCATTGTGTATATGAACCACATTTTTTTATCCAGTTCCCTTTTGATGGGCAGCACAGTTGGTTCCATGTTCTGGCTATTGTGAATGATGCTGTGATAAACATACGTGTGCTAGTATCTTTTTTATAGAGTGACTTGAGTTCTTCCAGGAATATTCCCAGTAAGGGGATTGCGGGGTCACATGGAAGATCGATTTTTAGGAATTGCCACACTGTTTTCCCCAGAGGCTATACTAGTTTACATGCCCATCAACAGTGTAGAAGTGTTCCATTTTCACCACATCCTCTCCACCATCTGTTATTTTTTGAGTTATTGATGATTACCATCTTGACTGGAGTTGGGTGATATCTCATTGTAGTTTTAATTTGCATTATTTGAAGACTAATGAGGCTGAACATATTTTCATGGATCCATTGGCTGCTCTTACATCTTCTTTTGGGAACTGTCTATTCATATCTTTTGCCCACTTTGTAATGTTTGTTTGTTTTTTATTTTCAACGTTTGAGTTCCTTGTAGATCCTAGATGTTAGGCCTTTGTCAGACATACAGTTGGAAAATATTTTTTCCCAGTCTGTGAGCTGTCTCCCTGCTCCCTTGATGGATTCTTTGTATTTGCAGAAGACTGTCAATTTGATGAGGTTCCATTTGTCTATCTTATCTCTTATGGCATGAGCTCTTGTGGTTTTGATAAGGAATTGGTTACCAGTTCCAATTTCCATAAGGGTGTCTCCTGCATTTTCTAAGGTTCTTATAGTTTGAGGTTTATGTTTTGGTCTCTGATCCATTTAGAGTTGATTTTTGTGTATAGGGATAGGTAGGGGCCTATTTCACTCTTCTGCATGTGGTCAGCCAGTTTTCCCAGAACCATTTACTGAATAGGTTCTCCTTTCTCCAGTGGTTGGTGGTGGAGGTTTGTTGAAGATGAGTTGGTTGAGAAATTGATGTTTTGCTTCTATAATGTCAATTCTATTCCATTGGTCTATATGCTTGTTCTTGTACCAATACCAAGCTGTTTTGATTATTATAGCTTTATAATGAAGTTAAAGTCTGGGAGTATGATGCCTCCTGGTTTTTTTGTTTGGTTTTGTTTGTTTGTTTGTTTGTTTTGCTGAGGATTGTTTTGGCTATTCATGGTTGTTTATGTTTCCATATGAATTCCTTTATTGTTGTTATTAGGTCTGAGAAGAATGTTGCTGATAATTTTATGGGTATTGTCTTAAATCTGTCAATTGCTTTGGATAGGATGGACATCTTAACAATGTTGATTCTTCCAGTTCATGAGCATGGGATAATTTTCCATTTGTTTGTGTCATCTTTGATTTCTTTGAACAGTTGTTTTTAGTTTTCATTATAAAGGTCTTTTATGTCTCTAGTAGGAAGATTCCAAGGTATTTCATTTTTATATGCCTGTTGTGAATGGAATTATGCTTTTTATTTGGGTTTCTGTTTGCTTATTATTGCTGTATAGAAATGTGATTGTCTTTTTCACATTTATTTTATACCCTGAGATTTTGCCAAAATTCTTTACCAGTGCAAGGAGGTTTTTGAAGGATTCTCTTGGGTTTTCAAGGCATAAAATCATGTCATTTGCAAAGAGGGATAACTGGATTTCCTCTTTTTCTATTTGGATACCCCAGATCACCTTCTTTTCTCTGATTGCTCTAGCTAGGACTTCCAAAACTATGTTGAATAGGAGGGGTGAGAGTAGGCATCCTTTTCTTGTTCTAGTTTTCAGAGAAATGGTTCCAATTTCTGTCTGTTTAGCAGTATACTGACTGTGGGTTTCTCGTACATGGCTCTTAATATTTTGAGGTATGTTTCACCTATACCTAGATGTTCGAGGGTTTTTATCAAGAAAGGGTACAGGATTTTGTCGAAAGCTTTTCCTGTATCTAATGATATAATCATGTGGTTTGTGTTTTTATGTCTGTTGATGTATTTAATTACATCTATGGTCTTACAAATGTTGAACCAGACTTGCGTGCCGGGGATGAAGACTACTTGGTCATGGTGGATGATTTTTGAGATGTGTTGTTGATTCGGTTTGCTAGGATCTTGTTGAGATTTTTAGTATCTATGTTCATCAAGGATATTGGCCTAGAGTTCTCTTTCTTTGTTGGGTCTTTACCTGGCTTGGGTATCAATGTGATGTTAGCGTCACAGAATGATTTGGGGAGAGTTCCATCTTTCTCAATAGCCTGGAATACTTTCAGTAGGATTGGTATCGGTTCCTCCATGTATGTTTTGTAGAACTTTGCTGGAAAGCTGCCTGGTCCAGGGCTTTTTTTTTGTATGTAGTTTTCTTATTACATAGTCAATATCCTGGATTGTTATTCATCTATTTAGGGTCTCGATTTCTTCTTGTTTCAACCTAGGAGGTTGTGTGATATCAGAAAGTCCTCCATTTCCTTCAGGTTTTCGAGTTTGTTGTCATTCAAGTGTACATAGTAGTATCTGATAATCTTTTGTTTCTTCAGGGACAGGTGTGCCTTCATCTTTGTGTTTGTTTGTGTTTATTTGGTCTTATTCTCTCTTTTTCTTGGTCAGTCTAGCTAGGGGACTATCAATCTTGCTTATCCTTTCAAAGAACCAGCTTTTTGTGTCATTGATTTTTTGTATTATCTTTTTGTCTTCTATGTCTCAAATTTGGGCTTTTATTTTGGTGATCTGGATTCTTCTGCTGAAGTTAGGGTTTTGGTGGTCTTGCTTTTCCAGCTCCTTTAGGGGATTTGTTAGGCTGTTAACTTGTGATCTTTCCATTTTCTTCAAGTGTGTTTGTAGATATGAATTCCCCTCTTAGTACTGTTTTCAGGTCATCCTAGAGGTTTTGGTAAGATGTTTCTTCATTTTCATTTGTTTCCAGGTATATTTTAATCTCTGTTTTGATTTCTATGTTGACACAGGAGTTGCTTAGCATCATGCTGCTTAGGGGCCTTGTCTTTGTGGGTTCTGGGGGAACTTTATTGTTGTTGATATTTATTTTTATTCTGCTGTGGTCTGAGAAGGTGCATGGCAGAATTTCAATCTTACAAATTTTGTTTATGCTTGATTTATGGCCAAGAATGTCGTCGATCTTAGAGTACATTCCATGTTATAATGGATAGAATGTATATTCCATGGTTGTTGGGTGAAGTGTTCTGTAGGTATCAATTGGGTCAAGAGTCAAAGTGAGGTTCCGGATCTACTTGCTGATTTTTTGTCTTGATGATCTGTCTAGGGTTGTGAGTGGGGTATTAAAGTCCCCAGCTATGATAGTGTTAGAGTCAATATCCTTTTTCAGTTTGCCGAGAAGTTTCTTTATATAAGTTGGTGCTCCAATGTGGGTGCATATGTGTTTAGGAAGGATATCTCTTGTTGATGAATTGAAACTTTTATCATAATGTAATGACCTTCATCATCTTTTTAAAGTTTTGATAGCCTAAAGGGTATTTGGTCTGATATTTAGATCACAACTTCTGTTTTCTTTTGTGTTCCATTCGCCTGAAGTTTTGCTTCTCATCCTCTTTGAGTCTGTGAGTGTCCTGTCTGGCGAGATGAGTCTCTTGGAGATAATATATTGTTTCCTCATGATATTTTATCCATGTTGGCATTCTATGTCTTTTCAGTGGTGTATTTAGTCCATTTACATTCAGGTTAATTATTGAAATGTGAGAGTTTATCCCTGTCATGAGGTTTTTATAGAGTTGTTATTGTTCCTGTTTGTTGTCTTTCTTTTGATTTGGGGGTTGATTCGTGTGTGTTTTCAATCTTTTTCCTGCACTCTTGTGAAGAATGTCTTCATTCTTTTTTCCCTTAATTCTGTGTTTAATACTTTCTAAAGTGTTTCTTGTAGAGCTGGTCTAGAGGCAGTGTGAGTTTTTAGGGACTGAATGTCTGGGAAAGATTGTAATTCTCCCTCACTGATGAAGCTTAGTTAAGCTGGGTAGGTTATTCTTGGTTGAAATTGTTTATCTTTGGGGACTTTGAAACTTGGGCTCCAAGCTCTCCTAGCCTGAAGTATTTCTGTAGATATATCTGCTGCTATTCTGATTGGTCTTCCCGAATAGGTAGACTGGCCTTTTTCTCTTGCTACCTTTAAGACTTTTTCTTTTATACCTAATTTGCTTAGGCAAATTACCATGTGTCTAAGAGTTGGTTTTCTCATTTGTTGTCTTGCAGGGGTCTGAATCTCTTGTGTTTGAATGGTTGCATAACTGGTAAGATTAGGGAAGTTTTCTTGAATAATTTCATGGAATGTTTGTTCCAAGGTGGTCTCTGTCTCTCTTTCTACCTCCAGAAGCCATTTATTTTTAGGTTTGGCCTCTTGAAATAATCGCTCATCTCTTGAAGATTTTGTTCTGTCTTTTTAAGTTTCTTTTCTATGTTTTTGACACAGTTTGGGTTAATTCTATATTTTGGTCCTCAAACTCTGAGACTCTTTCTTCTGCTTGACTAATCCTACTTTCCATGCTTATCAGTTTGTTATTTATTTCATTCACAGTATTCTTTACTGCTGTTATCTCAGTTATCAACTCCTTCATTCCTTCCTCTTGTCTCTCCTCAATTTTATTTATTCTCTCTATTAATGTCTTGATATCTGGGTTTGTAATTTGAGACCAGTCATTCTGGGGGCTCTTCATTGTTTGCATTCCAAAGTCTGTTTTCTCAGTGTCTGACCTCCCAGGGGTCTGTGTGAGACCTGTATTCTTCTTTTGGTTTTTCTTCATTTGTGCAGATTTTCCTCACCTCCACCCCCCCTTCTTTAATTCTGTTGTTCAGGGATGGCAGGGTTGCTTTTCCTTCTGTTTGTTCAATCTTCTATTCTTCCTTATGTGGATCCCCTGGCTTTGTTAAATTCTGAAGCTGGATTGTGGGTTGGGGGCTGTACTTTTTGCAGTTTTGAGATTTAATTGAGGGGAAGCTGTGATTCAAATTCTATCTGCAGATCCCAGTATCCTCCGATAGGTGTATGGGCACCCTGGAACCCACTTCCCACTGTCTTGAAATCTGTCCATGCAGTGGGCATATAGGTTTGCACCCTGAAAGCAAAATTAGGTAATAAAAAGGAAAAGAATGGAAAAAGGAAGGTGGAGAGAAAGAAGAATAAAAGGGAAAACAGGCAGACATACCAAGTAACAAATGAAAATAGAAACAAAGACAGAAAAGAGTAAAAAAAACCCAAAACATACAATCAAGCAAACACACATTCAAAAAGCTCCCTATTGATGTACTCTTCCCCGATACAAAAAGGAGGTCTAAAGAAAAAAAAAAATCAGTAAAATAAAAGAAACAAAGTAAGTATGAAAACATTATCAAAAACAGAAAGAAAGAGAGAAAAAACTACAACAAAAATGAGCAAAACAGACAAAAAAGGAACCAAACTCGCTCTGAGGTCATTTCTATAAATCCAACATCTTTTCAGCTCTGATCTCTAGCCCTTCCCCTCTGCTTTCAGTGCAGGCTGATATGGTTGGTTGCTCACAGCTTGCTTCAAATGCCCCATGCCTACTGTGGAAGGAGAGTGGATCAGATCTGGACTCAACAGGCTTGCTGCCCGTCAAGTCTGCCACTCAGATCTGACCTGTCTGTGTTTGATCCAGCATGGAGGAGGGACTTCTGTCTCTCCCAGTTTGATTAGATTACCTTAGATCCCAAGTTGGAGAATGGACAGAGCTGCCTGGAGCTGCACAGAGCAATGCAGGTCTTTGCCTGGCCCTGGGACAGAGAAAATGACTGTGGTTGACATTTCCTCACCAGGGATGGGGTCCTCTCTGGCTCTCCTGATCTTCTCTCTCCACTGACCAGATTCGGGGTTCCATACTATTTGCAATAACAGATGATAGTGTGGGCCAGGCACAAGGTGATGAGAATCAACTGGATTTGGCAGTCCCTTCTCAAGAGAGTCCTGTGAACAGCAGACAATCTTGTGCATCCACGGTTCCAATCTCAGGACAGTGGAAGTTTGCAGTCACCTTCCAAAGGGAGGCCCCAGTGCATGAATCTGAGTATCCCCTGAGACGGACTTTCACTCACCCATCAGCACATGCCTACTCATGCAGAGAGTCTTTATGGACACTTGCTTTTGCAGAGACTCTCATAGTCCTACATGTCTGGTCACCATCTTGTCAGCATCCCCCTATTTTTTTTTAAATTTGAATCTGCTCACCTACATGTTGAAAGGATTAGAAATAATTATTCAATGTATTATAAAGCACAGGGCAATTTGATTATGTGAACATGGTCTATGTATTCTATGTTCAAACTTTGGAATAAAAATATGGAGTCTCTTGGAAAAATTTTTTCAACCCCACTATTCTGCCTTCAGCAACGTGAGCCTGCTGGTCTTGCTTGCATTTACTTGTATACTAAATTCTATTGTGCAAGGCAGTAGATGCAATGATGTGACATCTCATTCGTTCAGTTCTGCCCTTTCCTAGCTTCTGCTACCGGGCCATATCACCATATAATGGCTTGACTCAAGGCAGATCTGTTGATATGAACTCAATGTCCTTGTTTTGTACTGCTTGGCCATGCTCCCTAGCTGGGTTAGCCTTGATAGGATAGTGTTCCAGTTTGGTTTTAATTCTTGTATTCCCCACCAATCTTACAGGAAAAAAAAAAAAACAAAACTCTTTGGCTATGTCTACAATTGGTTTGACAAGATTGTCTAATTCTAGACTTCAATATTGACAGGCATAAAAACCCTAATTGTCTAGAAATGCAAGATTTGTTTTCAATTTTGTCTTTGATAGAAAAAAAGTTAGTGTATTTGGAATGAGTAACTTAGGCTATTTTCAAAGACCACACAGCTACTAGGTAAATAAACCAAACTTTAAACACAGGCCTTCTGGTTTCTACCTAGTTCTCTTTCCACAAACTAACAACCAAAATTGATGCATGTAGAAAATGATTAGGAGAGGGGCAAAAAAATGATATTTGACACCTACTTTCAAAACTGCTCTCTGATAACGCTTAGAGGAGATATGGACTACATTGAGAACAGCGTGTAATGCAAAAGTCTGCAAAAACTTTTTTCAGTCAGGCCAGATATGCACCTTCCAAAAAGAAGGCAAATAGAGTGGTCTTCAGCTTACTTAAGATGGTATTGTGGAGGTTAAAGGTAACCCCAACGAATTAGTTATGGAAAGTGAATGTCAGATAGTTAAGTTGCAAGTAACTGAAAGGATGAGTCATTATCTTGGAGAAAAAACTGGAACTAAAATAAATTACATAGTCACTTCAGATAACTCCCCAAATATTGAATCCTTTGTCGTAACTCTCAGTTGGTCCATAACCAGTTAGAGAAGATGGGTGATCTTTACTTGTGAACCTGCAATCCAAACAAAATATCAGAGGCATTCTTGAGTATTTGGTCCATATTTCCAGATTATGATAATGTATTCTCCCACCTCTCATAGCATAGTGTTATTTCTATTTGTTACGTCAGCTAAAAAGATCTTTGCTAATTTAATAGAAAAAAATAATATTCAACGTGTTTCCAAATCCTGTGTTACTTGTCAATATTCTATCATAATTTGAATTTCAAGGAGTTTTTTTGTAGTATAATAAAAGATTCAGAGATACTGATGTAGTAAAAAGTCATGCTAACCATTGTATGCTTCAAAGACAGATTCTCTAAATGGTAAACTGTACTATCTGGAACTAATGCATAGTTTTGTTTTACCTGAATTTAGATTTATTCTTCCAAGTAGACATTCTTTATAAATAATTCATAAATCATGTTTATAATATTCTGCCAATGCAACAACTAAAATACAGAAATATTGTCAGTAAATTGCTTATTGGTAATGAATTATTTTTAAAGAGTTTGGAGCATGTAAAAGGAATATAGAAATCTTCCCAAACAAAAGGGTAGTCAGCAAAAAGATCATGTCTTTGGGATTTCCAATGTAAGGTATAAAGAACAACAACAAAAATGTTAGTTTATAGGAAAATTAACATTTCAATTGCCAAGCCCAACAGGTAGATTTATACTCAATATATGTTAGTTATACCATGTTGAATATATTCTCAAGACATGTACAACCAATTCTCAAAATTTGAGAATTTTAAGGAAATTATCCTATTTTGAAGGGAGATATAAAAGTAGCTGTACAAAATCCACAAAACAAAATTCAAAAGTCATTGCTTCACATTGAACTCATAAAAAGCACAACCACAGAACATCAGGGACTGTTAGCTTTTACCAATCTATTTTATTAACTGAGTCCCCAGATAATCTGAGTGAACTTTAAATTTCATATGTAAAAACATCACTTATCTATTCATAATTTCTGGCTAGTAGATTTCACATTCAGTGATAAGGCGAAGTGTGAAAATCAAGACAGGATAAGGCAAGATATTTTCAACTGTCTGTGACAGTCAAATAGATGGCCGACAGAATGGCTATGATCATACCCCTTCCTTTATCCACATCCTAACATACCTTCACCCACACCCTAAAAGAATCTGCATCCAAACTCCTAAATCCCAGGCTACCTTTGTGACTTGCTTTGGCAAGATAATGCCCTAGAAGGGGCAATGTGCCCGTTGTGAACTTTGGATCCAGGGAATTGCATGCATCTATTCTCTTTCTGCATTCTTTTAGACTCTTGTCACCAGCATGTAAAAAATTTGAGTCTGGTGCAGTAGAGGATGCAAGACCATATGGAGCAGAGATGAGCCATTCCACCAGAGATGTTCTGGCAAAACTGTCTAATCATGGCTGTATGAGTGAATCTAACAGAGATGAAAAGGAACGCCCAACCAAGTTTAGTCTAAATCTCCAGTCTGAAGAATTGTAAGCTAAATAAGTTAATCCATAAATTTATTACCCCATAGCTTTTCGGGAAGTTTGTTATGTGACACAAGCTAACAGATTCTCAGTCTTTTAATTATCACTAATTTTAAAAGTTACTATTTGCTATAGGTCACTGACCACCCTTCTAATTCATGCGGCTGTATCCAGCTAATGCCTAAAAAGATGATGTTCTCCTAAGATGTCAACAGTAACTCAGGTTGAAATTCTACATTAGTGCTACTCAAAATACAAAATATTTTCCTCTTTTGTCACACACAAAGAATTATCGATTTCAGTCAGGTCATCTCAGTGTAGAATAAAGCAGCAGATTCAGTAATAAAGACAATCCCATTGTATCCAAGGGCAGCAAAAAGAAAAATGACTTTTAACAAGATATTCTTGAAGCGCCTTGCCAGAGTGCAGTTGCTTATCAGCAAATACAAAAGTGAGAGATCAAAGCAGGGCTTGGTGGCTCAGCCTGTAATCCTGCACTTTTGGGAGGCTGAAGTGAGTGGATTGCCTGAGCCCGCGGGTTCGAGACCCGCCCGGGCAACTGGCAAGACCTCATCTCTACAATAAATAAAAAATCAACTGGGCATTGTAGTGCACACCTGTAATTCCCGCTACTCGGAAGGCTGAGGCGGAAGGATCGCTGGAGCCCAGCAGGTCGAGACTGCGGTGGCAGGGAGAGGCTACTGCACTCCAGTCTGGGTGACAGAGTGAGACTCCAACTCAAAAAAAACAAAAACAAAAGCAAAAATAAAACAAAAGTGAGAGATCAAATAAAAAGTACTCATCTTCCTCAAGTCAAGCAACCATTTAAAGAGATCTGTGTGTATTTTCACAAGGGCAAGGGATACAGAAAATGACATTTGACACCTGCTTTGGGAGTTCCTCCCTGTCAGCAGCACAAAGACCTGGGCCATATTGAGAACAGCATGCAATAAAAGAATATTTTCAGTTAGGTCACACATAAACTCTACAAGAAGGAGGTAGACAAAGTAGTTTTAAATTCACCCAGGAAGGTGGCCTGGAGAAGGTGACCACAACCAACATGAGGAATAATGGCGAGTGAAGGCCAGAGAGTTAAGTTGTAAGTGACTAAAAATATGAGTTATTGCCTTGAAAAAAAAATGAAAATAAATTATATAGATACTTCAGATAACTTTCCAAATAAAACAGCTTAAAAAGAAGAGTCAACCACATCCATAGAACACCTGGGCCAAGCTGAAACTTTAAAAGTTATAGAATTTTTTTCTGTCCCTTCACTTTTTCCCCTGCATCTATTTCTACAGGGGGAAAAAAAACCATGAAAATAGCAGTGAGGATTTATAGAAGGAAAGGATTGAAAAATAGAGAAGTCAACCATAGCCCCTTTCTCACACCAAGTCTTCTTGTTTAAGTTAGGCCTAAACTTTAAGAAGAAGAATGTTTTCAAATTGAGTAAGCAATATATGGTTTCATATCATGTTTAATGGACTTTCTTTTAAATATCTTATAAAACGATGCCCACTCTTACCCCTCCTTTTCAACATAGTTTGGGAAGTCCTAGCTAGAGCAATCAGACAAGAGAAGGAGATTAGAGTTATCCAAATAGGAAAAGAGGAAAGTCAAGTTATCCCTCTTTGCAGACAACATGATGCTATACCTCAAAAACCCATGAGAATCTGTCAAAAACCTTGCACTGATAAAGGACTTTGACAAAGTCTCAGGGTATAAAATAAATGTGCAAAAGATAGTCGTATTTCTATACACCAATAATAAACAAACAGAAACCCAAATAAAAAGCACAATCCCATTCACAACAGCCAGAAAAAAAATGAAATACCTTGGCATCTTCCTAACCAGAGACACGAAAGATCTTTACACTGTTCAAAGAAATCAAAGATGACATAAAAAAGTGGAAAAATATTCCATGTTCATGGATTGGAAGAGTCAACATTGTTAAGACGTCCATCCTATCCAAGGCAATCTGCAGATTTAACGTAATGCTCATCAAATTTCCAACAGCATTATTCTCAGATGTGGAAACGACAATACAGAAATTCATATGGAAGCATAGATGACCACAAATAACCAAAAAAATCCTCAGCAAAAAAAAAAAAAAAAAAGGAGACATCACACTCGCAGACTGTAAACATTATTATAAATCTACAATAATCAAAAGAGCCTGGCACTGGTACAAGAACAGGCACATAGACCAATGGAACAGGATAGAGATTTCAGAAGCAAAACCTCAATTTCTCAACCAACTCATCTTCGACAAAGCCTCCACCACCAACAACTGAAGAGAGGAGAACCTAGTCAGTAAATGGTGTGGGAAAACAGGCTGACCACACTCAGAAGATTAAAACAAGATCCCTACCTATCACCACACACAAAAATCAACTCTAAATGACCAAAAACCTAAACGCAAAACCTCAAACTATAAGAACCTTAGAAAATGCAGGAGACACCTTTATGAAAATTGGAACTGGCAACCAATTCCTGATCGAAACCCCAAGTGCCCAGGCCATAAAAGATAAGATAGGCAAGTGGGACCTCATCAAACTGACAACCTTCTTCAAAGCCAAAGAAGCCATCAAGTGAGGAGGGAGACAGCCCACAGACTGGAAAAAAAATTTGCCAACTGTATGTCTGACAAAGGCCTAACACCTAGGATCTACAAAGAACTCAAACATGCTAAAAGGAAAAAAATAAACAACCCCATTACAAAGTGGACAAAAGACATGAATAGACACTTCTCAAAAAAAAAAAAAAAAAAAACATACGAGCAGCCAACAGATACATGAAAAAAATGCTCAGCTTCACTAGTCATCAAAGAAATGCAAATTAAAACCACACTGAGATACCACCTAACCCCAGTCAGGATGGCCGTCATCAATCACTCAAAACAAACAAACAAACAAACAAACAAACAAAAACAGATGCTGGAGAGGATGCAGCACAAAGGAAACACTTCAGCATTGTACTGGTACAGCCTCTATGGAAGACAGTATGGCAGTTCCTAAAAATCGACCGTCCATGAGACCTTGCAATCCTCCTACTGGAAATATACCCAGAGGAACTCAAATCACTCTATAAAAAAGATACCTGCACATGTATGTTTATTGCAGAATTGTTCACAATAGCAAGAACATGGAATCAACTGTGCTACCCATCAAAAGAGGACTAGAAGTGAAATAATGTGGTACACATACACGATGAAAGATTACACAGCCATAAAGAGGAACAAAATCATGAACCTCGCAGCAACCTGGATGAACTTAGAGTCTAAAATGCTAAGTGATCTTTCACAGAAACAAAGAACAGAGTATCACTTGTTCTCACTCATTAGCGGACCTTGAACAACTATTGTAATATTACAAGAGAAGGATTGGCAGTTGTGGGAAACTGCAAGGGGGAAGGGGGCCAGGGAGCTGAGGAGACAAAATTGAAAGGAGTGGGTAAATGCCTGGAGGTATTTGTATAATGAACAAGGGTATTTGTATAATGAACATTTGTATACCGTACCCTGAATTGTACTCCACATCTTTAAAATAAAAAAATTAAAAATTAAAAAGAGGTAAAATTAAATAAATAAAAGAGGAAAAAATAAATAAATATCTTGTAAAGTGGACACATTTTAGTTATTTAAAAGTTATCAAATAATTCCTTTAAAAAAAATATTTTCCAAGGTTTGGGAAAAGTACCTCATGTAAAATGCTTTGAAAAGATATTAGAAAGGAAAGAATACGATTGCCAGCCCAGGGCCAAGTCCAGCTCCTACCATAAATAAACTTATTTGTACCTAAGTAAAGTTGTAAGTTTCTTTAAAGAACTCAAATTTAATAAAAAAAGAAATTACCTTTAATAAGATATTATTTTATTCAATCAAAATTGATGATCTACTGTATGTCTAAGTGTAAGAAATGAAAAAATGAAATGATATAGATTTCTTTTCATAGTTCGTGGCTAGTTGGTGTATTATTATTTTTCACGCACTTAAATTTTTTTCTATGGCAAATTGATACTGTTTGAAATTGCTATATTTGAACATCAAGAGTAGATTCCATTTAGATCTTCTACTCAACAAATTTTTACTCATTTTATTTTCACCTATTTGTTCAATCAGTTGCTTTTCATAATTCATCTACTGAGCAAAACTATGTAATTGGCTCAAAGGACAAAATGTAAAACTACATTTCAACTCCCACTAATATTTCATAGCATAATAAGGAAGATAAAACAATAAGCAAATGCATTTGGGTAACTAAGTGAGATAAACATGGGCACTTGGAGTTTGTTTTGTAATACAAGACTGCCTGCAGGAGGGGACCTTCTGAGCTAAATATTGAAGAATAAACAGTAATGTTCTAGGCAGAGAGCCAGCAAAAGGGAATCCTAGCAGAGAAAATCATCACGTGTAAAGAGACAAAGACATGAGACCCGCATCTTCCAATCAGGAAATTCTATGTGTCTCAGGGCAGCTTCAGAGAAGAAAATTTGAGTCCAAGATACACATGATGAGAATAAAGAGATAAGAACTCTTAGCCAAACTGTGAATAGCCTTATTCTGATGGCAGCAAATAGCCCAGTCGTGGCAAAATCGCCATGTTTACATGTATCTGGGTAAATGATGAATTGATCTCAAAGGCATTTTCTGTCTGACAGCCTGACAGTCTTATGCTCTGTGATCTGAGGCACATGGCTTGTGTAAATCTCTCTTGCTCTCTGAGGTATGGGCTGTCAGGTTGTCACAGATGTCTAGTCCCTAAAAATATGATCAGCAACTTTGAGGACAAGAACTAAAGAAAGTAGCTGTGAGGTTGGCACTCACCCACTCTTTTAGTATTCCTTGTTTTCTTTTACGTTTCTGAAGGAGAAACAAAAGAGCCAGAAATATTTCATGCAAAAAGAGAGAAAAGAGATGAATTGAAGAGGAGAGTGCAAACAAATCAATTTAAATTAAGGGGAAAACAAGGGAAGCATGACTGACAGAAGAAAAAATAAACTAGAAAGAAATGGTAGCTATTAACTGAGATTGGGCATGTAATTACCATGACACTTGAGGCCAGGTGACTGGCAGAAGGAAAATAATGAAGAAGGCGAGTAAAAGAAGTGTAATAAAATAATAATACGAACATAATGTTAATAGAGAACATTTTATTGCAATGTATTATTAATTTATACTGCATTATTTAATACTTGACCAATAGCACATATAGTACTTTAGATACTGTCTCGATGGCTCTTATAGCTGGGGAATTTACATTTTTTTCTTATATTTGCAAAGGGCAAATAAACAGTGAGACAGATAATGCTGGCTAATTCACAAGTGGTCAGTGCTGATAGGAAACCCCCGTTTCCTCCTTTATAGTTGCACACATGGGCTTCTCAGCAAATATTTGTTGTAGAAAGTGAGATGATGTACATGAAGTCACAAAGTAACCGGGAAATGCATAAATAGAACTTCAGACTCCTGACTTGCATTTTTAATCATGGCTCTACAGAGTTGTTCTCACATGCATCAAAAGCAGTAAAATCACTTGAAGGAGACTTCTTGCTTCCTCATGATGCAGCACTTTATTCTAGGATTTCTCAACCATGTCACTGTTAACACATGGGTCCAGATAATTCTTTGTTGAAAGGGAAAGAGTCTTGTACATTGCAGAGCATTCTCCAGCATTCCTAGTCTCTATCCAGTAGATGCTAGTAGCATTATAAACTAAAAATGTCTCCAGATATTGCCAAATATCATTGGAGAGGTAAAACTACCCCCAATCATGAACCACTCATCTAGTATAAATGGCAACAAATAGACCAGGTTGCTGCAGAAAACAGGTCTAGCCCCATCATAACAAAGTTTGTGGCTTGAGAAAAGCCCATTTTGTTTGACTCCATTTGCTCATCTATCTATTTCTGTTTTCCATGACCAACATGTGTTAGGTGTGAGTTTTATCCAAGTAATAGATGACTGGCAAAGCAAGTGAAGTCTGGAAAGGTGTTTGTCTACAGCAGTCATTGATGCAGGGAGTCTGACAAAGTCAGAATCATGGATAGGAACAAAAGTTATTGGTTAAGGAATGTGGTCATCATCAAGAGTGAGCTCCCAAATAAGTATGGAAATTGAAGAATGAAGAACAGAACTAGCGACATTGGGGTCAGTAGCAGAGTGGGATTAGCTTCAAGGAAGGAACAGCGGAGAGTCATTGTGACTCAGGTAGAACCGAGGTTGGAACTCTACCTATAGACCAGAACAGCCTGCTTAGATAGGCCCTAGTGTATGCTCTAACTGTCAGCATAGTACCTAATGGAGACACAAATTGGAGAAACTTGCCCATAATGTCTCAGATGTCACACATGTATTTCATGTTTCTTTTTATAAGATATGTATTAAATTCAAGAACCAGCATGGAAACTATATTATCTCAGACCATTTATTTCATGTCCCTGACATCTGATATCCTTATTTGAAAAAATAAAATAATACCTTTTGAATATGTGAATGTATTTGAAATAAGCTACAATAGAGGTTGAATCATGGGAGGTTCTTAACAATGTCTGTATTCATTCCTTCATTTTTCTTTCTTGGGAAACAAAATGATAAATAATACATGATGTTTACTTCCAGCAGCTTAGACAAAATGGGTGAAGGTAGTGGAAGAGTTATTCATTGATTCCTTAGCATACTATAAATGCAAAGTCTTTGAAAACTTTTTAAAGTAAATATTATTATCCAGTTTTAATGAATAAGAAAAATGAGATTCAGAAAGAGCAAATAAATTACCTGATACTCACATAAATAATTAAGTGAGCTGAAAGTCACATCTAGATAGGTGACCCCAAAGTCTGTGTTGTTTCACTTACAGTATATCTCTACTCTCTAACAATTATCTTGGTCGCATCAAGTGGGTTAATGTTATTTTGTAAAGAATAAACATAACATGAAATAGAAGATGTCATTATTATTTCAAAGTCAGGGAGAAAAACAAACATGGCAGTTGGGAACCAAGTTGCTATTCCAAAAATATCTTATCTCATAATTTAAGGAAAAAAATTGCCATTAGGAAAGACTGTGCAAGTATCCAAACAATTCCACAAATATAAGATAAAACAAGTATCGAATATTTGAACAGCCTCCAATATTTTGTCACGGAGTTGGCAAAAAGTAGAATCTCTTTCCAACTTTTCTAGCTGAACAATGTGGACAAGATTGCAATTGATGGAAATGTGCACAATACTGATTTTCTTTATTTAAAATGTGCAGAGTAATTTCTGAACCCATAATACCTTCACATGCAACTAAATGAACCATTCCTTCAACTAAGCAAAGCAATTACCTATTTCTTAAGAATGCGGGAAACATACTTGCATGTACAGGACAGGTTGTCCTACCAGGTGGTGACAAGTGACAAGAGAAAATAAATCTTTCTTCATCATAGTTATTGTAATAAAACATTTTCTGAAAACTTCTTTTTTCTTTGTCCTAGAACAACCAAAAAGAAAAAAGGATAATCAGAGAGCCCTTTTTGCATATGAAATATTTGAAGAAACTCATATATCATAAGTCAAATGTTTGGTCTTGTCTTCCATTGTCTTCCCTGGGAAAAAGAGAAAGTTGAATGAGTCTCAACAGTTGCTTATAATTGTGCTATTTCAAATTGTCATATCTTAGTCTTTGACATTTTAGCAGTGCCACGCATTGGAAAAAAGTGCTCCTTAATAGGTAGTATTTAAAATAAGAAACCACAGCCCTGTCATTATTACTAGTACAATGGAAAGGCTCACTAGAGCCAGCAATCCAAGCTATGGAGGGGCTTGTAGTTAATTACATCACTGTAGACAATAAGTAGGTCTTTGTGGTTCCACTTATCTCTGCACACAGTTGGTTCTATTTTTTTGGTGTTGTGTAATATCCCATTAGTCACAGTTACATTTGTTCTCTGCCATGTGATTCATCATCCTTTCCCCCTGAAATGACTTTCATTCTCCAGGACTCAAGATAAACCACTAATTTAAAGTGACAGTGGCCAACCTTGGCTATCCCAATGGCATAGCTTGAATGAGAAGAGTCAATGGCAACACACACAGACTCCAGGCGTTTCAGTCGATTCAAATTATCCCCAGTGATTGGGTTCAGGAACAGGGATAGAGATCAGGCGTGACAATTCCAGGATGAACTCTTGAAATGCTGAAGGTGTGCTTGCCTTTGGAACTTATCTGAGCACTACTCATTTGAAAAAAAGATGACAAAATGAAGTACGTGGAGAGGGAGCAAAATGTAGTGGGGAAAAAAATCGTGAGCTAAGTGTAGGGAGAAATGTGTTCTAACTTTTGCTTTGAAAGAAAATATCTGTGTGACCTTGAGCAAGTCATTTCATCACTCTGGCTTCATTTTCTTAAAACAAATGAGGACGTAGGAACAGGTGATATATCCAAGTAGTGCTATTGTTTTTCCTTTTCACGAATTCTGATTTTTTAAGGACAGGGATCTGAAAATTAACATATAGAGGCTTCCTTTAAATAAAATACCAGCAAATATATTATGTGAAGCATTTTGAAATGTCCTCATAATTAAAAAATGGTTATGTGGAGGATAAATCAATTTCTATTTCTAACTGAGCCGTTCAACTCTTTTCCCTTATCAAGAACAGACTTCCACATTTAGCAGGCTGCAATCTACAGAGGAGAGTAGCTCTATAGCAGCCAATGTTTATTTTCTTAGCATTTACTGCTAATTCTAACTTTGTCAAGTGGCCACAAATCCCTCTAACTCTCTAGTTAATTGCTTTGTATAATTTAGTAGCCTAAGGGGAAAAAATACTTATATGATTTCCTCCAAGGTATTTCTTGAGTTGAGTAAAAATGCCTACTATATAACACAAGTAGCCAATCCCAAAGGGAAATTTCCATATACTTAGTCTATTGATGAAAATTTTAGAATTCCAGGCAAATCATTATTTTACTAAATTAATATTGTCATTTAAATATGATACAGAGATTAATCCTTTTTTATGACATCAATTCTAAAACCTAAGATGAAGCATTGCAGAAATATTGTCCTTCTGATTCTGTTTTCTGTACTGGTCTAATTCATTCATTTATTATAACACATGCTACCTTACATTATTACTCTGATTTATTATTTATTTATTTGTTTATTTATGTATTCTGTCAGTGAACTTCTTGAGACAGGGTCTGCCTCTCACACATTTAAAAATAGTTTCTAGCATAATCTCTAGTTTATTTATTCTGTCAGTGAACTTCTTGAGACAGGGTCTGCCTCTCACACATTTAAAAATAGTTTCTAGCATAATCCCTAGTTTATTTATTCTGTCAGTGAACTTCTTGAGACAGGGTCTGCCTCTCACACATTTAAAAATAGTTTCTAGCATAATCCCTAGTTTATTTATTCTGTCAGTGAACTTCTTGAGACAGGGTCTGCCTCTCACACATTTAAAAATAGTTTCTAGTATAATCCCTAGTTAAAGCATCCAATAAATGTTCCTGGCAAAAAAAAAATGTTTTGTTTGTTGAAGTCTTGGACAAAAAGTATGTGTGTTAACCCCTGTATCTCATCCTTCAGGTCTTAGGAAGAGCTGCCAATTGCCAGTTGTTTGATTTTAGAAAAATAACAAGAGCCACAAACATATACGAGGGGAGACAAAAATGAGGGGAGACCAAGAAAAAAAAAATCTAGAGTTATCTTTTGAAGGGCTGGCCCCTTGTAATACATTTAGAATTTCCTCCTCCAAATTCTGATCAAACTTTCAACCAAAGTTTCTGTCTGGAAGTTTTGAGGAGGTTGCGTTGCAATTTGCAGAAGAAACATCCTGAGCTGTGGTCAACAGGTGATAGATTCTACCCACATCGTGGCAAAGCACCTACCCACATAGTGCTGAGTGTTCAGCAATTGTCAAACAAAATCTTCATGACCCCTGTGCCCCACCCTCCTTATTCACCCGATCTTGCCCTCAGCGACTTTTTTTGTTTCCCTGGATGAATGAAGTCCTCCCTCAAAGGGAAACATTTTGCCCTTATGGAAGAGTTGAAACAAAAAAGGCAAAAGTACTAAAAGGCATCAAAACTGACAAATTCAAAAACTGTTTTGGGCAGTGGAAAAAGTGTCTCAAGAGGTGTATTGCATCAAACAGAGAGTCCACTGAATTTTAAACATGTAAGAATAAACACACAATTTTTAATAAATAAATCCCAAGGTTTTTTTCAGACTCTCCTTGTATTGTCTATTGTGTACCAGGAACTATACATACATCACATTTGTGAAGCAGCTGCTTCCACTTGCCTTTTATGGATGATAAAACTGAGACTTAGAGAGGTTAAATTATGTGCGTAAAATTATATACTCACAAGCAGACAGTTTAGAACTACACCCAGGTTATTTGTCCCCAAGGTCTATGTACTTTCTATTACTTAGTGCTTGTTATAGCACATAAACTGGTGGACTTAACGATTACCCAGAATCAAACACTTAATCTATGTTAGACTCTGAGGAACTCACTTGGCATGTCTTTCTCTTATAGCCAATATGTCAGCTACCATAAGATCTTCAATTAAGAACTGATTGAGAGGAAAGGATACATGGGAAACATTTAAATGAAACAAGAATGGGCTTCATGTGGTTTTTTAGCGAGCTATCTGTGCCTTCATAAAGATCAGTTCTTCTCAACCAAAGACAGTTGTGTGCTTCACAAGACATTTGGCCATATCTATGGACTTTAAAAAAATTATTTTATTTTATTATTTTATTATTCCTACTCAGGTAATGCTACTAGCATCTAATGTGAAAAGGCTAGGGATGCTTTAAAATATCTTATAATGCACAAGAGAGCCCCTCACAACAAATAATTATCTAACCCAAAATGTCACTTGTGTCAAGGTTGAAAAGTCCTGATATAAAAAGATAATAGTTAAAAATGCAATTGAAAAAATAAGTAATCATTAAAAATCACAAAAAGACTATAAAATACATAAAGAAAAATATAATAAAAATGCATTGACCCTTTATTGGAAAAATTAATAAAAATTTTGCATAGAATATATTTTTTAAAATAAACAGAAATAAATATAGTTCATTCTAATATAGAAAATTCAATAATGCAAAGATACCAAAACTCTACACATTAATCTCTACAGTCAATAAAACCACGTAAAGTTACTTTCTGAAACATTGAAATAGGCTGGGGTAGAAGTATGTATGGTAGCAAGAAGATTTTTACAGTAGTTGCAATAAAGTCAAAGAGTAGCCTCCACAACTTGTGGCACATTGTAGAACACTGTAGGAAAATTATTTTGCCTCTTAGTGAGAAAGGATAACATTGGACAATTATAGCAGATGTGACTATTTTTTAAAAACTAAGTCATACTGCTATGTGAAAAAATGTGTGTTATGTTGTGAGAGGGACAATCAGGACTGAAGTAAAGTGACAGTTAAAATGCTATTGCAGTGGAATATGTGAGCCATGATGGTGTTTGTTCTTGGGAGGTGACAATGAAGGTTATGGAAATTGATCAGTGAAGAGATGTCTGAGGTATAGCTAAGAGCATTCACATTATGATGAATTATCTACACGTATTGAGAGAGAAATTAGGAATGATTTCAAGTTTTTGGCCTATATACCAAAAATTAGAATTTGCTATTTACTGAGATGGAAATAACTGGGATAGGAGTAAATTTGAGTGTAGGTAGAAAAGAAGAATTAAGTTTTGGAAATATCAAGTTTGATATGTGTATTAGACATTGGATAGATCAGAGACCATCAGACACATGAGTATTAGGTTCATGAGAAAAATCAGAACTTAAGATATGTATTTTGGAGTCAGCAGGATTAAAGTAGCACATCGGAGCATTCAGATGATGAGATTACCCACAGCAAAAACTGGCAGAGAAGAGCAAATTTATGAGCTAGGCACTAGAACATTCTGCTATTTAAATATCTCAAAAAAGAACCAAGGAAACTGAAGACGAGTGGCTAGTGATAGTAGAGAAAAAATAATGAAGACATAAAAACTGAAGTATAAATAAGACATTTTATGAGTTTCAGTTTGATTAATAGAATTGGACTATTTCCGAAGTACAATAAAATATTTCAAATAATATTCAAGAGATAATTTTTTTTTTTTTTTTTGAGTTGAAGTCTCACTCTGTCGCCCAGACTGGAGTGCAGTGGCCGCTCCTGGCCACCGCAGCCTCGACCTGTTGGACTCCGGCGATCCTTCCGCCTCAGCCTTCCGAGTAGCCGGAATTATAGGCGCGCGCTACCACGCCCGGCTAATTTTTTGATTTTATTGTAGAGATGAGGTCTCGCTTGCCCAGGCGGGTCTCGAACCCGCGGGCTCAGGTGATCCACTCACCTCAGCGTACCCGCTCAGGTAATCCCACCTCAGCGGGATTACAGGCTGAGCCACCGAGCCCGGCTGATAAATACCATTTTTAAAAATATACCATTAAGATATCCCAAATATAGGCAAAACCTGCCTTAAAGTGATAAATATTTCTACTTTTAAAAACTAGCAACATAAAATGGAAAATAAGGCATAATCCCTAAAAGAGAGAATAACTGAAAAAATTATATTCAACTAATGATAACTGTAAAATAATATTTTTCAAGACCATTAAGTGATCTTTACAAACTAAAACAATGTGGTAAAGACAGTACAATAATGTATGTATAATATGATGCCAATTTTATTGAAACATAAATGCAAATATAAATTAAAACTAAGATATGCATATAATGTCAAGTAATAAAGTGAAGAGAAAATGGAATAGAAATTTAAAAATATAACATTGGCAGTTAAATTATTCATTATTTAAACTTCCAGATTTATATTTCTGATATTCTATAAATTTTGGTAATCTGAATACAATCTTATAAGTATGTTAGTCTAACTTAACATTATAAAATATAATGTATTATTATGGTAAAAAATGTATAACTTTTTGCTTTTTAAAAAATCTACAATGCTATTCATGTCATCATAGATAAGTAAAAAGACAACTCACAAAATTGAAAAATATGTTTGCAAATCACATATTTAATAAGGGTCTAGTATTCAGAATATATGAAGAACCTTTATAATCTGAGAATAGAAAGACATTTCAACTATATCACAGTCTGTAAAAGGCAAAACTGTAGAAACAGTCTTTGCAGTGATTGCAAGGGGCTAGTGGGGAGTGAGAAATGAATAAGTGGAGCTCACAGGATTTGGGGGACAGTAAAAATATTCGGCATGATACTTTAAGTATTAAGTATATATGATTATACATTTGTCTAAACCCATAGAAAGTACAATGCCAAGAGTGAACTCTAATGTGAATTATACACTTTGGGTGATAACCGTGTGTCACTGTAGGTTCATCAGTTGTACAAATGTTTCACTCTGTTTGAGGAATTGATAATGGGAAAGTCTATGCAGGCATAGGAACAGGGGCATATGGGAAATCTCAGTACCATCCTCTTAATTTGCAATTTTGTTTATGTAAAAGAGAAAATATTTTTAAAATGCAATAAAAAGGATAAAAAGACAAACTGCCCAATTAACAAAAATGTGTGAAGATTTGAATAGACATTTCTCCAAAGAAAATTTTTAAAAAAGAAAATATACTAATGACCATGAAGCACATAGAAAGAAGCTTAATAACATTAGTCACTGTGGAAATGCAAATAAAAACTGAGATGGGATGGCATTTCATACATACCAGAATGACCATAGTAAAAAAGCTGGACAATAACAAATGTTGGATAGAATGTGGAAATTCAAAAGCCCTCATACATTCCTGGTGGAAATTAAAAAAAAAAAAATGTGCAGCCACTTTGGAAAACAGTTTCATAGTTATTCAAAATGTTTTATATAGAGTTACTACAATGACTCAGCAATTGCACTTGTAGGTAAATATACAAGAGAAATTAAAATATGTATCCATATAAAACTCACATACAAATATTCATATCAGTGTTATGCATAAGGGCCAAAAATTAAAACAAGCCAAATGTCTATCAAATTATAAATGGATAAATATAATATTTAACTATCCATAATATAGACTATTATTCAGCCTTAAAAAGTAATAAAATATTGATGAATGCTATAGCATGTATGAACCATGAAAGCGTTATACGTAGTGAAAAAAAGTCAGACAAGAAAGTCACATTTTGTATGATTTCATTTATATAAACTGTTCAGAATAAGCAGGTTTTTAGTGACAGAAGGTAAATTGGTGGTTTCCATGGACTGAAAGGGGAAAAAAAGTAGAGTTACATTATATATGAATTAAAAGAAAAAGAACAAAGGCATCTGCTTCATGTATCAATTATTCCAAAAAAGCCATGGATACCCCCATGAAACTTGCCACATGATGTCCCAACTGGTTGTCCTCTCCTCATCTTGCTTCAGTCACCTTTAGACTTTCAACAGACTCTTATGAAGGTGCATGTCATTTGCTTATAAGTTACTCAACGTGGATCATTACTGGGGACACAACGAATTGTCTAGCACAAAAGTAGTTACTTCAATCAGAAACACTGAAAAACTTTCAGTTGTCCAAACCATGAACATGAGCATGTGAAATCTTTCTTATTGGAGTCAGCTTGAACTTATACTCTTATACACAATACTTTATATTGTGTTCCATAAAACTAGATGACCACCAGAAGCCATTATGGTTAACCCTTCTGATAGTCCCAGCTCATCCTTCACTAGCTGATAACAATACACCCCAGTTGTTGTTTTTGATGTTATGAACTCAAGATATCTATTTAGTAATTAACCTAAAAAAAATATCATCATAATCGAACTCATATTTATACTAAATTTCAGGAAAGCAAATTAAAATTCCACTTAAAGACAATGTGTTTATGATTATTTGCGATTTCTAATAATAAATAACAAACAATGTATGTGATGTTTATAGATGCAGCACAGTCCTTGACTAGCGAAAAACATGTGAATGTGAGATTCCAGTGAGTTATCTGTATGAATTATTCAAGACATTTGATTTGCACTCTAAGTGCACATCACTTTGAATATTGTGTGTGTATGCATATACACTCACAGTAATGACTCTAGTCAGCATAATTATATACTTAAAATGGCTATAGCCACTGGCAATGTGTAAGGTTTATAATTTTGATCACTGCTTTAGTAAGCTTTCATTAGGTTATGCTGTGATAATAACCAACAACTTTTCTATTTCACTGGCTTCCACAACAGAAGTATATTTATTTCTTGTATCAAATCTCAGGAGTCATTTCGTTGTGGCTCTGCTCAGAGTCTCTTTTGACTCTGCAACCAAGTCTTAAGAATAAACCTTTAAGTCAGTATCATGGTAAAAGGAAAAGGGAACACTACCTATACCAAGCAAGGTCTTTTAAAAATTCTGTTTGGATATCACAAAATGATTTCTATTGCCCCTCTACTGACCACAAGGAGTCACAGATCCAATGTTGACATCAGTGGTCTGGAGCTGTCTATTTCTTCGGGAGAGAGTCACCATGAGGCATGTAGCAACACTTGGAATTGCAAATTATCTTCTAGGAGGAGAGAAAAAAATAAGAAAACCAAAAACTATTGCATATGTGCAATTGTCCCCCAAAGTCCAAAAGAATCAGTCTTTGACATTCCTCTCTGTAGACACCATTCCTCTAATATCCTTCTGCCCTTTGCTACATGACAACTTATATGAAGACTGTTGTTTACCTGATGAAAGCATTCAATACCTTCCTTGTCTTTCCATAATTTTTTTCTAAACCCCCATCATAAAATTAATCATATGCCATCATGACTTTGTATTTATTTTCAGTTACTTCAACCTACCTATGAACTAACTACTCAATGCTGGAACCAATAAATGTTATTTCTTACCTGAGCTCTGAAACTGTAAGTGTATAAGTCAGTATTTGAGAAATTAATGACAAACTCCCAAGACCCATTATTAAGTTGATCTTTTATGCCATATTCATGGAATTATTTTTCTTCATTTTCTTTCCTTTCTTTTTAACCTTAACTAACATTAGTTGAATGCCTTCTATTTGGCCAACAATGCATTTACTAAAAAGTGATAGATAAAGCATTTTATGTATCATTTAGGGACCTATAGTTAACTGAAAGTTAGACATACTTGAACAAGGAATTGGATTAACTTTAATAAATAATGTCCAGGCTGATGATTCTAACATGAAACTGAAATCTGACAATTTCAGTGTTTTGCCAGCAAAGCAACTGCAGGCCTTTCTGTAATTCAATTCAGGGAATTTTGAATGACATTATCTGCGTTGTAGAATGTCTACAGGAAATCTGAACAAACTACCATTCTGTCAAAATTATTTGGTTAAGTTTTATGGTGACCCACTTGCTTTCATTGTCAGAGAGCTGTCTTTTGCAACTCATACAAGACCATCATTTCCCAAGTCTATGTTTATTGTTTTTCAAACTGATGTGTTGGCTTTAAAAAACCCTTAGCCTGTTATTATCACAATGTTCATCAAATCACTAGTATTTTCTTGACCCCAACACATTACCAAGTTGTTGATTGTTAAATAATAATTTATACTATAAACGTTAACAATGTATCATATCCCAGAAGGACTCATTTAAAAGCGATTAAAATAAGAACTAGTCATCTGAATTAATGTACTTCCTGGGTGAGATTAGAAGGAGAAACAGAAACATTTTTTCTAGACAGATAAATTCTGTCAGAACAAAAAGTGCTTTTGCAGTAACATGATTTTGAAAATAATGAAATATCTCCAAGTTTGGCATTCTGTTCAAAACACACAAATCCACCAGGGAGAAAGAAAAGAGCTAATCTCCACTGGTGTAACAAAATTTGATCTTTTCTTTAAAGCAGGAGTTTTTTTTCCTGTAATATAGGTTGATTGGGCCTGTGGACTAAAGACAGCTGATAATTCAATAGTCCACAATATTAGATGCTTGGGGGGAAAAAACAATGGACTCAGTTCTCTGAAGTAATTAAATTACTATCCTGGTCATACACTCCACTTTTTCTATCACTCTTTTAACCCTTAAATAGTTGTAGAAGAGTGTTGCATAGCTTCCGAGTGTAACACTTCGGAATAATTCTTAAACAACTGTTCCCTCCATAAGGTGATGAATGGTGAATGAGATTGGAAGGGAATCGGAAACACGGCACGTGAGCAATATATTAGTGACCAATTGCTGCCTAAAAGTTTAGTCCCAAACATGGAGGGTTGAAGCAAAAATAAGCTTCATTATCACACACAGTGTCCGTGGGCAGACATTTGGAAATGACTTCGTTGGGTGTTTTTTTTTTTTTTTTGAGTTGGAGTCTCACACTGTCACCCAGACTGGAGTGCAGTGGCCGCTCCCGGCCACCGCAGCCTCGACCCGCTGGGCTCCGGCGATCCTTCCGCCTCAGCCTTCCGAGTGGCCGAAACTACAGGCATGCGCTACCACGCCCGGCTGATTTTTTTTTTTTTTTTGATTTATTGCAGAGATGAGGTCTCGCTGCCCAGGCAGATCTCGAACCCGCGGGCTCAGGCCATCCACTCACCTCAGCCTCCCAAAGGCGCGGGATTACAGGCTGAGCCATCCAGCCCGGCTTCGTTGGGTGCTTTTGTCTCAGGGTCTCTCACAAGCTTGCAATCATTGGCCAGAAAAGTCACCTGAGGGCTCAATCGGTTGGGAATAGGATTCACTTCCATGATGGCCCAGTCACATGTATTTGCTGGTGTGTGACAGGAGTACTCACTTCCTGCCAGCCTGGGTCTCTCCACAGGACTGTTTTAGTGCCTTACGGCAAGTCTTTCTCCAGACTAAGTGATCCAAGAGAAAGCAGAACAGACTGTTGCAAAGCTTTTTATACCAAATTATTCAAACAATCAGTATTTAGGCTGGAGTTCCTCTAATTTGGCACTATTGACATTTGGGGCCAGATAATTGTTTATTGTAGAGAACTGCCTTATACATTATTTAAGATCTGATCATTAAGTTATCAAACCATCCTAGAAAAAGGGCTGCATACCTCATTGCTGAATATCACTATGGTCACCTTCTAAGCACTCCCCTTGGGAAGCTATGGACCGACACCAGCGCGACTAGTCCACCCGTCAAAGCAGTTTTGGAACTCTTTTTCTGGAATGGCCATAAGAATTGTCACTGTATTACCCTGATGTCCTGAATGTCATCAAAATGTTCTCCTTTCAATATTTCCTATATCTTTGGGTAAAGAAAAAGTCATTGGAGGCCAGATCAGATGAATAGGGAAGGTGTTCCAATATAGTTATTTGTACAGTGCTGCCAACACATGCACACAGTGGCTAGTTTGCGAACTCAAATGTCAGACCTCAAAAAAAAAAACAATAACAGCTCTGATGGCCATTCCAGAAAAAGAGTTCCAAAACTGCTTTGATGGGCGGACAAAGCACTGTCACCAGTGCATATCTTCCCAAGGGTAGTACTTTGAAGGTAACCATAGTGTTATACAGTAATGAGGTATGCAGCCCCTTTTCTGGGATGGTTCACAAACCTAATTGCTGGACCTCGTAGAATGCTTAGCATCATCCCTGGCTTCTACCCATGAGATGCCCATAGCTCCCTGCCTCTCTCCAACTGTGACAACCAAATAAAGTATCAAGACATTCCCACATGTCTCTTAGGGGGGAAAATGTCCCTAGTTCAGAGTCCCTTGAAGTTGTCAGCACAGCCAGTACTTAACTAATCCTGGAAGAAAATACAGTTAGCAAAGATAACATCCAAGAGTAGAGGCAGAAAAAGCTAAAGAGGCTGCTAAAAAGAAGAAGAAAATGAAGAAAGAAAATCTTTTCCCAGAATACACAGTCTCATTCCAAACCCCGAATTGAAACCTGATATTATATCTCCCATAAATACTGACTGATTCCTTCCCATGATTTAGAATAAAGACAGTTTCTGAAGATAAAAAAGTCATTGAGACATAGTTTCAGTTCCAAAGATGCTGGCCTTTCCTGTCCATTTTCTAAAGTTTTCCATGTCTCATCAGTCCCATTCACCAAAAACTCAATTAAAAAATGAGGTAAGAAAAAAATGATTAAAGAGAAATAATTTTCCACAACATATATAGACATAGTATATATTTTTCTTCTGTAGCACAAATTAACTACTCGTTAAATGTTTTTGCTGAAAAGTGTATATGCCTTGCCACAGGAGTTTAAGTGTCATAGGTAGCTTATAAAAACCTGTATCACGTAATTACAGTAAAATATAGAAACAAACCAGAAAGTTGAATTAGATAATCCAGCAATAACAATAATAATACTACTAATAATTAAACCAATAATAAGTAGGCAAAGCCAGAGAAAAATAAATAATTTAAATATATAATTACAATACCTTAATTGAAGGCTAAATAAAGCTTTTGTTTTATTTTGAACTTTCTGGAACCTACAACCAAATGAGGCATATTGCCAGGTCTACATTTCATAAAAAATATTTCACTTTATGTAATTACCATCAAGGATTTTTTTCTTCTTTCCTTTCCAGACAACTGATAAATGTTGAATTGAAGTTGAAAGGGTGAAATTAGTTTTTTGAGTTAAAGATTGATGATTGTAACCACCATTAATTTAAATTTGTTCACTGGTTTGCTACTTACTTGAGTTAGGATTCAAGGTAAATAATATATTTTTAAAAACAACAAGATTTAGAGTTAGAAATGTGTCTAGTTATCTACGACAAAGATTGATGAAAAGGAAAGTTTACAATTAAAATTTTATTAACATGAACCTTGAAAACAAAGTAGATTCGTGGGTTGCTGAAGGCTGGAAAAAGGGAAGAATGGAGAATGATGCCAATGGGTGTGAGGTTTCTTTTTGAAGTGATGAGAATGTTCTGGGATTAGTTAATGATGATAGTTGTAAAGCTTTATGAATATTCTAAAAACCACTGAATTGTATACTTTAAAAGAGTGAGTTTTATGGTTTGTGAAGTATATTCCAATTTAAAAAATTAAAAGTGTATAAGTAATATAAATATATGACTGGAAAAAGATCAGATGAAATAGATTAGAAAACTATTCTATTGGACTTTAAAAAATGAAAAAAAAAATTTGTCTTGTGCCTATGTAATATTCACAAAACAACCAGTCTTTGTTTTTTTTAGTATAAATGGAAGTGGAACTTACATATTTTCTAAATTGATTTACTTTTAGATGAATTGACTTAGTATTTTTCCATTGTATAGATCCAACATGACAAACTTTTTGCAGGGAGAAGCCATGAAATGTAATTCTCTTGTATTTTCTCACAGTGACTAGTACAGTTTGGTAAATAGAAGAACTGAATAAAATAAACATAGTGATAGAAAATTGAAATAATCTTAATGTCTTTTACAGTATTGACCTTGTTTCAGGATGCTGAGTCAATCTATTTGGGGGTGTTATAAAGCCAGAAAGAGGTCCAAATATGTTCCATAACAGATTAATATCCAAAAATTATATAAACACTCTGAAAAGGAAAACAAGAAACAAAAAGACAAGTTCCAAAATGAGAATTTACAGCAAAACTGATTAAATTTCCAAGAGAAATAACAAGGTTCAATTACCGTGCTTGTGAAAATGGCTCGATGTGCCACTTGACAGCAAGCCCACTGGGAAAAGGCCAGGTTACACACTCAGACAGACCCAGAGTTGCATCTGCACTATCTCACTTAGCGAAGTTCCTAAATGTTCTCAGATGCAATTTCTAAGAACTTTAAACTGCCACTCTTCCCCAGATTCTCACTCACCCTCATTTTTCTGTCCTTTCCTTTTGCAGCTTCTGAAACATTGGTGTCATATATCTCAATTACATCTTTATCACTATGCTTTATTTTAGATGTTTTTCTCTGATCTATCATCTAGTTTATAAATATTTGTTTGCCTGTATCTGGTCAACTTGCAGCCCACCAAGAAGGCTTTGTTCTGCTTACTTTTGAGTATTGTTTACCTCCAGACATGCTAAGAAAACACAAAGAAGTCATTCAAAGTGTAGAATTTGAAGTCATCCTGACCTGGGTTTTAACCACAGGTCTGCTATTTTTTGAATAATATATTTGTGGGACCTCAGGGAATCCTCAAGACTTATTTTTTCTCCTCTAAATATAAGAAAAATAGCATTTGGTGCACAGAGTTATTGTGAGGTTGTATTAGTCCAAACCCTCCAAGATGCTGGTGACAGAACTGGAATAAATGTACAAAGACTTAACAGCAGAAAAGCCTGTTAAAGAAAAAAATGGAGCTTAAAAAAACCGAAAAACAAGTCTTATCTTAATGAAGCTGAGAGGGAAGATTCCGGAAGCTTCCTGGACCAGCATGCAGTCTATGGAGAGTTCAGCTTGCCTATTGTTTGGGAGAGCTGGAGTCAAAGTCAATACATACGTCTCCAGGCATGAACTTGCCACACTCAGTCATTAGCTGAGGACATAGCCATGGAAAGAGTGGCCTCCAAACAAATATAACAATAGATTTCTGAGAACAGTGGGTGTGTGACCCTTGGTCAAGTAAGCTATTATTGGAGGTCTTGAAGTTCCATTTTAATGGCTGCTACAGTGCTAAATAATTATGTATAATAAGTGCTCACCACAGAGCCTAACACAGAACCTTCTACTTAATAAATGATAAATGAATGGTTACTATTATTATTATTTCTGAATTGGCAAGATTCAGATGTGATATTGGAATATAGTACCTCAGTTCACTACTGGGATTGAGGTTAAGGCATCAATCAACACCCCCAGATATCATCTTAACAGAGCTATTACACAAATGTCATTAAACCACATTCACTGGAGTACAGGGTCCTGAGGGAAGGTGTATTTATGCAGTCTTAATGGAAGAGGCGTCATTTTATTTAGCCTAAAGAATGGAGAGCAGCAAGGGCATTCCACACAGGCTTGGAGAGATTGTCTTCGTCCAAGGCCAATAGCAGTATTGAGAGAGTGGTGATTCAGAACATATCTATAGTAAACACGCTGATGATGACTCCCTTCTGTTGCATATGGGAGAAATGCCTTTTGGAAAAAAGTTTGCTGTATCATCTGAGTATTTCCTAATGAAAGAAACACCAACAAACACTGTAAAAGACTTATGAGGGGCTCAGAGAAATATCCACAGCTTTGAGATCCAATACCAAATACTTATCCTCCATGCCAAAGGACAAGTTCTGCATACTCTTCACCAAAGAGGCACTGGGTCTGAAGAAAGAAAACTCAGTGTATTAGGAAATATGCTAAATGGTGAATCCTAAGATTTCTGTTTTAGCCACAGTACTGCCCTCCCTGCATGTGACCTAGAACAAGTTATCTAACTATCCAAAATGTCTTTCTCTTCTTTAAATAGATGTTGAGACTACTCGTTCTCTGTGACCTATATTGTCTAGGAAAATGCTATAATTTTGCCCTAGGTGATCACTAAAATCCATAGATGCTGAAGTTTCTGATTCAAAAGCTGTTCTATCTTTTTTTTTTTTTTTTTTTTTTTTGCTCTCTGATTCTTATTTTAAGTCCAAGGGGGAGGGGGGAAGAAAACAAACGACTGCCATCCATCAAAGGTGAAAGTCATGAAACAGCTAATTAGTTTTGAATTTAGTCTCATCAGGGGGTCAAGAAAAAATTTGGATCAGACTTGACAGTTTTGAGCATATCCTTAATTTATTGTCTTTGAAATTATAAAAAGAGATACATTTTTCAAAAGTCAAGAAGAAAATCATCTCCAAGGTATCTAATTTGCATGTTAGAAAATATATGTTGGCTATCAAGGAATGTCTGAGTTTCTTCCAAAAATGATAACTCTCAGACAGCCAAGGAGCAGAAGGGACCACAGACATGGGTTACACAAAGTCATGGTGGCAGGAGTTGATGCTGAGATGACTCAGGGCCACCAGGCCTCATCTTATTCAAACAGTTCTTTCCTGCTTGCACACTGTGGTGTGATTTGCTCAGACTCCTCACTTTTCCAAGGACTTTGCAATATCACACTACTCATCTGTCCTCGCAATGCTGATAAAAGAGGAAACGGAGAGCTCTAGTCAGTGAAGGCCTTCGCCCCTCCCCCTTTGACTGACATCCTGGCTCTAGCTAAAATGTAGTTTCCTCTCTCCAAAACCACAACTATCTTGCAAATCCGAGCATCAAGTCTACTAGCTTCTGTATATCACACTCAGTCTGAGTTTCTCCACTTAGAGAAACATATGGAGACAAAAGAAGTAGGGTAGGATGATGAGTTTGTTGGAAGTTGGAGATAAAATGAATTAGAGGTTTCTGGGAATAATCCTTCTGGTATTGGAAAAATATCTCTGTTAATCTCAGAGAATGTGAAGATCCACCAGGTTGGCCCTGGGTAACTGAAATAAGAGTGTTTATGTCAGAAACATTGAAGTCGTTAGCCACAGGCCCTAAGAGATATACCTATTCTGTGCCTACCCTAGAGTTTATGGCTCAGTGAGAGCTAATATATTAGTCACGGTTTTTCAAAGGTATTTGCTCATGAGATCATGGAGGCCAAGAAGTCCCAAACTCTGGCCTGTACAAAGTGGAGATTCAGGAGAGTGGTGCAGTTCAAAGACCTGAAAGCCAGATAGCCAAAGGTGTAGGTACCAGCCCAAAGGCAGCTCAGTCAGGCAGAGAGTCAGCAAATCCTCCCTTATTTCACCTTGTTATATTTACATCTTCAATGGATTATTGGAAGGTGTCCACTCACTTTGGGGAGAGCAATACACTTTACTCAGTCTACTAATTCAAAAGCCAATCTCTTCTAGAAACACCTTCACAGACACACCTGGAAATACTATTTGTTCATATATCTGGGCATTCTATGATCCAGTCAAACTGACACATAAAACTAAAAATCAATGATCCCAGCTGGCTTCCCACAACCACTCATAATGTTTCTTAACCTGAGGATGACCCCTCTTGCCAAATTCCCTCTATTTCAATTGAGTTCAATTTGACAAGCATTCTGTAGACATATTTTATGCCACAAGCACTGAGCTGGGTTCTGAGGATACAAAAGAGGGTTCTACTAGCTCATTGGCTGGTGCGAGAAGCAGCTGTAAATATATTATTTCAGGGTATTCTTATAAGCTCAGTAATAAATTTAAGCATTAGAAGCTATGAAAGCAGAGGGAGGTAAATACCCTAAATAAATCTTCCTTCTTTATCCATAAAAAAATGCACCTGAAAGAAGGTGAGACTGTTATCGTCTGTTCAACAGTATCACTAAGGAGCCATAGCCATATAAATATAAATTTAAAACTGATTTTAATTTTGAAGTTCAAGCAACCTCACTCTCATGACAGCCTCTAGAAATAGCAAGTTTTCTCTCTATTTCGATATAGGGTGCTAATTATCTCTTGAAGCCTTTTAGCTTGAGGCAACAAACTGTATTGACTTGGTCCCCTTAGAATAATATGTCTTAGTTATTAAAATTTTATAGAGCATTATTCACTCTCACCAGGATGCAGGTATCAATGACTTCCGAAGCTAGGGATGGAAGTGAGGGGAAAGATTGAGAGGCAAGAAGACATAGCCAGAGAATGAGATATTAAGTCAGCTATAGAGTCAGAGGCTAAGGTGGGAAGCGATTCATATCAAGAAAGTTTGATGGTCTTCTATTTTTTTTTCTCTTAAAGCAGGGCAGTCCCTGTGAGTGGGCCAGGCTGGTGTTCGGTTTGAAGCCTGGATGGATGATAGAATCTTGGTGGGTAACCTCTGTTTAGCCAGGAATTAGCGATTACCTTCACTCTCCCATAGATGATACTGTGTTATGCCTCATGCTTTATGAATGGATGTAAAAGGAAAATGGGTAGGCCACACCTGGCTGCAGCTGCACCATCTTGGTTCTTGGAGGTTATCATCAAGAAAAAAGCAGCATGCCAGGAATAAAGAGAAAATGTCAGGTAAGGGATTGTAAGCATAACAACTGAATTGCTATATAAAAAGAATTGGAGTATTTAAAACCTCGGAATAATGAAGCAAGAGATACTATGGAACAAGCAAAGAGAGTGCACGATCCATGTTGATCAAGGACTAGCTTTGGATACATTTAATGCTGAATGTTGAATCTTACACGTGTGAGGTTTTTCTTATATGATCTGCAGCTTGTGTGTATCTCAATTTTTCCCAAAGTAAGTTGGGACATTTTTAATACCTATTTTGGTATAGGGTTCTGTGAAGGATTATACACTTTATAATTGTGGTGGCATGGATCAAAGAAATTCAGAAAGAGTTCAGTAAATACTCATTGATGATACTTTATTATTATGGTTTTGTTATTTTATTTAGGATGACAGATTCTGGAAAATGAATATAAATCCCTAATTGTAATGGATATTCCTAAACTTCCTTCAGGACTCTTGGGACATTTGCTTCAATTCAGCCATAGCTCTTCTTTATTCCTAGTAATAGAGAATGAGGGATCATGGTTCCTTTGAAGCTTTTAATTCTTTCTTATGCCACAGATTCATTACATTGATCTAATCATTATAAGTTTTGCTAAGACACAAACACATTTCCAATGTGATCCATGGTTCCAGAATTCTGGTCATTAGCTGATTCACTCATTATTGCTAATAGAAGGATTTTTGTATTGTATTTAATAGCAAACTATTCTGTGTCCAACATAGTTCATTTAATCTCCATGAGGTCATCACAATTGCCCCTACTTCATAGATAAGGCAATTGAGAGTCAGAGAGGTTAACTCACTTACAGAAATATCAAAGCACTGAGAAAATTGGAAGACCCTGAATTTGAAACAAGGGCTGATTTTGGTTGACGTTTGATCTATTTGTTCTTCCTCCATTTGCTTCCCCATAATGTCATCATCAGGAAGTCATAACAGAGCCTCAGATGCTCCTTCTCTTTCTCATAAGTCTTGCACTACTTCCCAAGCTCTTTGCTTTTATTTGAGTGCTCCAGAAGGAAGTAAGACACATTTCTAAATTCCTCACTTGTTTGCCACTCTTCTTATCTCTTTCATCTGCTGAGTGTACAGGTCTAGCCTCCTTTTCTTCCCTCAGTGGGCATAAGCAGCCGGCCTGACAGAGGCTCCTTCACTTCTCTTAACAAGCTGCTTAGCCCCCTAGGATGCGACAACCTGGTTGTTCTCAAAGTGTGCACCACAGGACAGTAGCAACAGCATTGCCTGGGAACTTGTTAGAAATGCAAATTCTGAGGTCTTACACCCGAACTCTTGTACCAGAAACTCTGGAAATAAGAATCTCTAGGTGATGTTGATGTATATTCAAGTTTGAGAACCTCTGAGCTAGTCTAGTAATGTTGGCCACACACATACACCCACACCTTGTCTATTTGTGTGACACTGAATGGAACCTCTCTTGTTCCAATTCATGAACCCATGCAATGTTAAATTTTCTAAAATATGCTAAACTCTCACCGGTTCAATAGAGCATGCTTATCAATTAGAGGATTACAATAATACCAGGCTCTTAAGTGTTTGTGTATATGGGGGTGGGGAGTGCACAAAAAAACTCTCATTTTTTGAGTTTCAAAGGAAATTGCTAAATGGAAACCGTTAATATATGTATGGACTCTAAGTTACAAATTATGTAGCAGTTACAATTTAGAAACCCAAAAGACCTTGTTCTTATGTTGATTTCTGGTGCATGGGCTTAGCCACCAGTTATTCTCTACAACAAAATCTAATATCATTTGCTTTCCAAGTTCTTAAGGAAAAATACAGAACAATGCAGGAAATTGGGAAGGAGTCAATTCCCATGGATATGAGAAAAATGTAGTAACATGAAGGCTATAACCCAAGAAAGCACTGATTCAGGTCAGTACCTGTAGAAAAACAAACAAAAAAACAAACAAACAAAAGAAAAAACTGTCTAAATGGGAGAACAGCTAAACAGATGAACTCAACAAAGTTGAACGCAACTTTGAGGCTAATTGTGGTCTTTTTGTGGAAATTATTGGTCTGATTATGTGGCACTTCCCAGATGAACCAGGAGCAGCATATCGTATAAGACGTTTCTCCTCTATTATCTTTATAAACTGACACATTCCAAATTTTCAAGCACATATGGTCTGGGCTTCCTCATTTCCAAGAGGGAATAATGAACCATGAACTGGTGGTGTTTTCCCAACGACCTTCCCCAAATGCACTGCTCACCATTTCCTTTCATATGCAGTGTTCCTTTTCTCCTCCAGTTAACACAATCCTGCACATGGGGCACGGACCTTGAGAAAATGTTCCTTTTTCTAACATCCCCAATCAGCTTAGAGATATTTGATTTTCTACTGTGCTTTCATCATACCCAATATTTCCTCCATAGAAGTGAAGTGATTGTCATAAGATCACACAATTACACAGATTGGAAATCGAACCTAAACTCTGAACTCCTTAGAAAGGGTAAAATAGAAAAAGACAAAAGAAGAGCTAACGAGTAAGCAGGGCCTCATCTAGGTGCTCAAATGTCTTAAAACTCTTGATTCTAAAGAAAAAAATGGAGAAATATTAGAACTGTTCTATCCTATAATGTCAGTGCTAAGTAGGACACCCTTGAAGCACCCGCCTTCAGAGGAAAGAGGTGGCTTATTTCTAGTAAATATCAGCAGCTTGTGTAAGAGCCATTTCCACCTGTCTCCATGGCCCATGTGCTCCCCCGTGCAGATGTGCACACATCAAATGAAAGAGGCAGCTTCTTTCCATCTTTTTAATCCTCTTCCATTGTCCCCTCTCCATAAAACTCTTCTTAGCTTCATCCATCATCACACCTAGTCTATACTGCATTCAAGTCCTAATAAGTTCCTTTTTTTTTTTACCACAGGGAGCTTACTGCTAAACTTTAATGAACCATATATTGCATTTACTTTGCTGGTAAATTGTTCATTATCCTTGCAAGAAAGGACACTTTCTTGTTATTTTCATTATTGAAGATATCCACACTAAACCACTCAATGTGTACTTTTATTTTATTTGCAAATCATATACACCCATCCTTCAATTTCAATTATAGGACAAATCAAACATTTATCATTCCTACCATCTTTTAAATTTCTAAAGTACATTTTTTTCTGATTTTTTAAAACTGTAACAGTTCAAGTCATAAAATAACACAGCAGCATGTGATGTGTGTACACCTGAGTGGAGGAGAACATTGGCCATGGAGACAGGTGGGCATGCCTCTTGCAGCAGCTGATGATGATTACTAGAAGCAGGGTATTTAACCTCTCTAATAACGATGATAATAGGGAATATTCATTCTAAGCTCCCTTAGGGCAGGGTACCGTATTAAGCACATAGCATGCACGATCTCCTTTCAGCTTTACAAAAATGCATTCTTCTCATTTTACAGATGAGGAATATCTGAGGCACAGAGAGGTCAAGCAACTTACTAAAAATCACAAAACTAGGAAATCAGGGACTAAAATTCAAAGCCAGGCAAGAAGTCTCTGAAGTCCACACCCACTGTGATGCTCTTTTAAATGTAGGTTTTCTCTCTTGTAACATGGGAATAGTATGTTACCATCCTTGGGGTTCTTGGGAGGAGAAGAAGGGGCCAAGGTACACGACAGGATGCCTGCCTGCTGCCTGGCACTGATACAGATGCTACAGTGAGGAACTTCCCAGGGACAATAACTCGTCAAGTAAATAATTAAAAGCTATGGCAGAAGTTAAGGGTAAAGTCAGAAGTTTTAGCAGAATTTAGAAGTTGAGAGCAATTGTGCATGGCATTTGGTAAATAAAACCACAGTCCCTGGTAATTTTTTTTTCTTGCAAATTTTCTAAAAACATTTCAAAATAGCCGGGCTCGGTGGCTCAGCCTGTAATCTCGTGCTGGGAGGCTGAGATAAGTGGATTGCCTGAGCCCACGGGTTTGAGACCCGCCTGGGCAACTTGGGGAGACCAATAAATTAAAAAAAAAAATTAGCCAGGCATGGTAGCGCGCGCCTGTTATTTCCAGCTACAATAAAATAAAAAATTAGCTGGGTGTGGTAGTGCATGCCTGTAGTTCCAGCTACTTGGAAGGCTGAGGCGGAAAGAACGCCGGAGCTCAGCAGGTCAAAGTTGCAGTGGCCGGGAGCGGCCACTGCACTCCAGTCTGGGCGACAGAGTAAGACTCCAACTCAAAAACAAACAAACAAACAAACAAAATTTCAAAAAATAAAACTTTAACGTGTATCAGTTGGCTTTTTCTTTCTGGAAGTTCAGATGCATCTAGTTGCTTCTTTTTTAGACATTTTGTGAACCAGTTCCTATTTGCAAACCTCTGAAATAAGGTAAAACTTCTTATATTTGGTTTTATAATCTTGGTTTGTTTTTTTTTTTAAGAAAAAACTATTTCTTTTTGTATCTACCTTTCTCTTTCTAAAAATTTTCCAGCAACATGACAAAACTATAAATGTTTTGTCACCATGAATGGAAGGAAGAGAAGTCACTTGTTAACTGTCCTCTCTGGTTCGAACACTGCACAAGGACCCTAATGTGGCTCACTCCATGTTCATAATCTCTGTAAGAAAGGTGCTCTTAACCCATCTTACTGATGAGGAAATTTGCCTTAAGCCTGTGGAAATGCTTTACTCTCCACATTGCCTGAGATTCAGAGATAAACTCCAAAGAGTTTATTCTCATACAG
This sequence comes from Carlito syrichta, assembly GCF_000164805.1. Lineage (NCBI taxonomy): Eukaryota > Metazoa > Chordata > Mammalia > Primates > Tarsiidae > Carlito > Carlito syrichta. Next base: position 463,395 of record NW_007245936.1, read on the forward strand.
AGATCCATATGTATAGCATTGACTGCATTAACAATGAAAATCTTGCGCATCAGTTTTAAAGAAAAATAGTTCAATTTGTTTCCTTTTTATTTATTGATGCAGCAATTGCTTTTCTCTTGTAACATTGTGTTTACTCCTTCCAGGAAGAGAAACAGGTCTTCGTTTATTGTTTTTGTGACTACCGATTGATAAATGGTTTAGTGCTCTGGCTTCTTGACTTTGAGGGACTTGCTGCTTGGATCGGTGCCCCAAAGGCAGAGCCAGTGGTCCTAAATGAGAGAGCCCCAAGTTTAGAATTGTGTTTAGAACCTGAATTTTCCACATTTGCTTGCTGACTTTTGATTAGTATTGTTTGGCTGGACACAAGATACAATTGCAGTTAACAGAGTGCAAAGTTGTGTTCCCTTCCAAATTTTGCATGCAGTCCAAATCATCCCTTCTCTATCTTGTCCATTCAGTCTCAGCCACAAGCCATTAAATGTACCTTAATTCTGAAACATAATAGTCCTGTTCTTCCTGCGGACTGGTTTTCTTCTTCTCTGACTCTTATTCTTTCTCCCTTTCTTCTAAGACTGAAATTAAGTCACTTATTTCTAGAATGTTGTAACACGGGAATCCCAGTGTGAGAGGGTTTGTGCATAATGTTTACCTGTTCCAAAGAAATCACCTAGAGATCCAACAGGGAAAAACATTTAAAAAAAATATGGGACACACTGATCGTGGCAGGCCAATGAAGAATCTGTATCTTGGGGCACTACAGCAAGCAATGTTATAAGCAAGCAAGTCAATTAGTCAAATTGTTACACGGTGTTTATGTTTACATTGATTAAGAGTGAGGATGACATTGTGTTCAGCTTTGCTTGGTCACCTGTATTCCAGGACTCATAACTGGGAATATGCATACCCTTCAGAGACCGCACTTGGCCAGAGGCCACTCCCTGATAAGGGAACAGCAAGAAGCCAGGTACAAGGGAAAACATTCTATGTCCAGAAACTACCTTACAAATGGCATGGTTTTAGTTTTTCCCCTGTTCTAGATTGTCAGTAATAAAATAATAAAAGCCAAAGTCCTAAACATGGGAGATGGGGGAAACAAAAGCTTCCATATTTCATTTCCCTGGAGGCTCTAACAGAGTTGACTTTCTTTCACTCTAAAATGGTCTCCTGGCACAGACGTATAATACAACATTCCTTTTTATATATTTTTTAAACATATAGGTAGGGTGATTTAAAAGGTTTCAGATGAATTCATGAGGAGATATGACCACAAAGAAAAAAGGCAAATAGCATGCACTAAACATTTAAGTACGCAAGGAGTTTGCACTCAGTCACATAAATCAAGATACAAGAAATATGAAAGGAAAAAACACCAACCTAGGAAACAGAATACATGAATCTGACTCTGTACTGGGACTCTGGCTAGTCACGTTGCCCCAACCGGGCTGTTTCCTTCAACTGAGTATAGTGTTAATGAAGTTCTGATGTAGGTTAACACGCAAGGGTCAAGAAAGAAGAGGAGAATGATGGTTTACTTAAATCAGCACCCAACCATGTCATTCTTCCTTGGGTCTCAACCCAAGAGAGACGCTTTTTTCCCATGTTAAAATGAATATTCTACCTGGGCAGTGATTTCTAACAATATCCTGTCCTTGATCAGTTATATCCTTTCTTCAATATCTTCGTCGTTTTTCTCTAAACTAATTTGTTCCTTAAAGGGTTTAAAACTCTTGATCTCAGGCTGGGTGCATTTTCTCTTAACTAATTTGTTCCTCAAAGGGTTTAAAACACTTGATCTCAGGCTGGTTCGTGCCATTATCCCAGTGCTGAGGGTGACCAAGGCAATAGGATCACTTGAGACCAGGAACTTGAGACTCTGGTTCTGCAAATAGTAGCAATAATAATAATAGTAATAGTAATAATACTAACAATAACAACAAAAATTTAAAAGTTGGGTATGGCCATCCCTGTTTATTGGCCAGGCCATTTGGGAGGCTGAAACTGGAGAATTGCTTGAGTCCACAAGTTCGAGCTATAATCACTTCACACCAGCCTAGTTCACAGAAACAAACAAACAAACAAATTGTTTAAAAATAAAAATAAACTTAAAAAAACACACTTGCATCTCTCTCAGTGTAAGATACAAACAAAATAAGATTTTGCACGATCCTATGACCCTCTCCTAAAAGCCAACTATCCCAGTTTCCCTGGAAGCTTTTTCCACTTCATCGAGGCTTTCACTCCCCTTGATCCTCCCTAGCCTCTCATCTCCTTTTCAGTTTCCCTGTTTAAATTGTTTCATTTTTGTTTTCTCTTCTGTTGCTCACTTCTATAATGTCACTATTTCTTTTTAAAGGTATCGTCTATTAACTCTAGCCATGATAGGTAAATATTTGACTTTTTTTTGCCTCTTTTCCTCAGCAGAGAACTATTATGATAGCTATTTCATTTCTTCTGATGATTGTTTTTAAATCTTTTAATGGCATACTTTGTGTGTGTGTGTTAATTTTTACTTCTTTCCTAATCCATCATTGGTATGCTGTCTTTGTGACTCCTCACTACAGCATTTAGATAAAGTTGTGAAATTCAAAATGGTCCCTTCTCTAAACTTTGCCTTCCTTCTGATGCTTCCTAGCTGCTGACCCCGACATTTGTATTGAAAAAATTAATAACATTTATTTTTCTTTTCTTTAAACAATTTTCCGGCTCCTATGTTTTGTAAGGGTTAATCTCTAAGTTTCACATCACATAAAGTGTGTTTATTTCATTTACTTTTTTCTGCATTGTTGAAATTAAAAACAAAAATAAGCAACAATTAAACACCTGTTTCTTAATCTCCTTGCTAATACTATTTACCTCCTTAGTAATGCTAATAGTTGGTATCCTTTATATTCTTTTGTAGGGTCTAGTTTTAATATTCTAATTTAGACTAGCAGCTTTCTAAGCCTAATTTTTATGAGTGAGTGCATACTATACTCTTACTCTAACTCATATATATCTCTAGTAATATTTGACTAGCCTCTATTCTGCAAATACTGTTATAACTTGAGGATTAAAACTGTTTATAATACTTTAAAAGATATCTGTAATTACTAAAAATAAATATTAGAAGAGGGTGTTTTTCACTAAATTCAGGTCACAAAAAGGGTGCTGTCTTAGAAGCACATCATCACAGAAATTTGAAACTTCATATATATGTTAGTTATGTGTGAAATATATATAAAGCATATACCTATGCTATATACATTATAATTTAGAAAGGAAACTAACCTTAAACTTGTCTTGGCATAATTTTTTAAAGGCAATAATAACAGAATTTTTGCATTACTTACAGTCCACTTTTTCTAGAGTTATCCAGATAAGTGAAATTAATAAGCAGAACTTTTCATGCAAATTAGAAAGATATATTTGAAGATGGAATGTGATAGTATGAAAACATTCCACACTCGCATTTCCCTGTCATTGATTTATTATGTATCCTATAAAATCATAGTTATTCTAATCACCATCATCTTCACAACCATTATTGTGATTGATATTTTAGCATTTCAAATAAAGAAGCAAATTAATCTAGAACCGTTTCTTTCTCATTCTCCCTCTCTGATCCCCAAATCCCTTGGTTTTAAATTCCAGTGTATGTTAGTTTCCTCAAAGCACTCATACACTAGTTTAGTCATATTTTAACAGGTCGCTTTAATTCAAACTATTTTTTTCTTAACTAATTTATTGGCATGCTTATAAACTCTGGCAAGAAAGAAAGAAAGAAAGAAAGAAAGAGAGAGAGAGAGAGAAAGAGTAAGAAAGATAGGTAGAAAGAAAGAAAGAAAAAGAAAAGAAAAGAAAAAAGAGAGGGAACAAACTAAAAGCAGAAAAAACTACTTATAACTTCAATGATTTCAAGTTTAGAATCTTCCAGAGACCAAATGCAAGCATGATGGTCATTAAAAAAAAAAAAAAAAACAAGGTCTGGTTTATAAAAGGAGAAAAGAGCTCACTCTCCTGCATTTAAATCCATTTGCTTTTACCAGAGTACCAACTTAGAGAACATATTTTAAAATGTTATTTACTCATGGTGGAAGCAAACAGTTCTCACCTCCTGAAGATATTACCTTGTTAAGAAACATAATACCTCCCTAATAAAATCCATGTGATTTATAGCATGTACACAGAGGAAGCAAATTTGGGGTAAAATTGAAAGTTATGCAAGTATATCAGAAATGCCAGCTGCGGCATTGAGGTTCCCTCTGGAAAGGAATTTGCCCTCTTGCTGAGAACCATCTGCATAGAAGAAAGCAGACTGATTTCCAGGAAATCTTTCCTGGAAAAAAAAAATCAACAGACTCTTTTATGGTCCCCTTTCATGTGGTTAGCATTAAGATATGTCATATTTGTTTTCATATTAATTCATGATAAGAATAATAGTTAAAAATATTAACAGATAACTAAAAATGTGCTGTCTTCCAACTGGACTTGAGTATCCCTTCCTTGAAGCATCCTTCTCTGATAATGCTCTACCTGCATTTAGACTGAAGGCTTCTCTTGATGGCACCTATCATGTCATGCTTTGCTTGTTTTTTTATGAAAACCAGCATATTGTATTTTAATTATTCCTTTCATTTTCTTTGTTCTTCTATGAGGTAAGAGATCATGCCTTATTTGACATAATAATGTGTATCTCCAATTCAGTTCCCAGGGTCTAATAGGCACTTAATAAATTGTTGAAACAATGAGTGAATTCACATGGCACTTGCACATACATTTTCTCATTTGATAAATATAATTATTCTGCTGAGTGAGAGCACAAATATTTCATTAGCACTCCCCTTTTATGGAAGGGAGGAAATAAAAACACTTAGAGACACAAATTTCAAAGATTACAAGGCAAGACAATGGCAAAGGCAGTGCTTTAAGTTCTACACTCTTTAGATGCCACCTCAACTCCTGGGAGAAATGATGAGTAATTTACAGCTAATGCCTAGGTCTCTTTAGATCTTAACTAACGTCAGGGACTTGGGCGTTACTAGTCCTGTAGCTTTGAGAATTGCTAACACTCTCTCCCCAACATTATCTATCTAAATCAAGTGAGCAAATAAATGTGAAGGTGTGTTAGAAAACAATTTCTAAGCCATAAAGGATGGCAGTGCTAAAAGTGGCCACATATTCATTCAGGGGGATGTTGCTGAGATTGTAAAGGTCTCATTGTTTCCACTCCCCATGCCCACCTCTCCCTTGAGTTCATTCTCCATACTGTCACCAAGTGATCTTTCCAAAAGGCAAATCTGTTGCTCCCTAACTTAAAACCTTTCAAGGACTCCTGAAACCTCAAATCGTTATCTTTCTAACATGATCCTTTATGATAGGACCCCTATTCATGTCCAGTTCTCCAGCCTCATCAAGACCCAGTTTCCCTGGTTTGTACAGTCTTGACTCGTTGGTCTTTGACACTTATTTAAAACAAATATAAAAGGAGGAGTAGAAACATAGAGTGTGTGTGTGTGTGTGTGTGTGTGTGTGTGTGTGTGTGTGTGTGTGTGTGTGAACTGTGCATAGTATATGAGGTCTTTTGCAAAATGAAATAGCCTACATGAAACAGTGTTGTAGTCATTTTATTTTATTATGAGATGTGGGGTACAAGTAAGGGTTAACTATACAAGTAGGCACCTGGCAGGCAAAGTCTGGGCTTCCAATTGACCCTCATTTCCCCTAGTTTAGGATCAGGTACCCTTCGTGTTGCTATGTAGCCCCCACCTGCCTCCTCTGGCAGTACCCAGTGACTGCTGCTCCCTCCCTTGTGCTAGTGTGCTAATGTTCAGGGTCCCCTTACTAGTGATACCATGCAGTATTCAGTTCTTTGTTTCTGAGATAGATCACTAAGTATGATGGGCTCCAGTTACACCAAGTTTGATGCAAAGTTCATGATTTTGTTCCTCTTTATGACGGCCTAGTACTCCGTCATGTATATGTACCACATTTTCTTTATCCAGTTCACTTTTGACGGGCACTGGGGTTGTTTCCATGTTTTTGCTGCTGTGAATAGTGCATCAATAAACATGTATGTGTAGGTGTCCTTTATAGCCATTTGAAGTAGTGCCCAAAATGACCATTTAAATACTCGTTTAGGCATCATTTAAATAGATATGTAGCTATAATTATATCTCTATTTTTTGCTGTGGAGAGCATTCCTGTTCACAGTAGTATAGAGCCCTAAGGCTTCTACAGGGCCCTAGCATGTTACATTTCTCCTTTCACTAGAGCCATCATCTTTTTCAGTGTCTATCTCCACAATATACTGTAAGTTTGGTGAGGCCAGAGAACCTGTTTACCTAATTTATCACTGTGTCCCCAGAATGTAGTAGAGCTCCTGTCAAATAGTAAATACTCAATTAAATATGTGTTGGATGGATAAATAACGAAGAATTGTGTAGATATAACCTGCAGGGCTTGGGTCAAATGAAGAAGATAGACAACTGTTATATAGTATGATAAATGCTGTGAAGGAGGGGATGGACATCTATGGTTTTGTCTTTTAAGCATTCAATTATGCTCTTCTTGTTCACTTTGAAGAATTAGCCAATCCCCTTCATTCTTGGTAGTGTACTCAGAATGTGTGTGAGCCAAAACACAGACATTTCAGGTAACTACTGGGACTTTGGGACTAATCAGAAAGAAATATTTTATTCCCTTTAGAGTTGTTTGGGTAATAACATGTAAGGCTAGACCTGCAGGGAGCCATCTTTAAGCCACAGAAGGAGGGTCTCCCTAAGAATAAAATCAATACCTGTGAAAGAAGAGTTGAGTCAACAAAACAGTGATCAAATTCCAAAGACATTGCAGGAACATTTCTATCAGGTCATGCCTGAATTTAGTCAGTCTCTTGACTTTTTCTTTTAATTAAATAACCCACTTTAACCTAAATTAAAGTTAACTGTAACTAAGTTAGTTTGAATTGAGTTTCTGTAAGCTGCCATGAAAAATGTTTCAACTAATTTATAGAGACAAGTACAGGAGGCAATGGAGGACTCCTTTGCCTCAAGGAGGAAGAGGGCTACGTTAGGGAGACTTGATGTTCTGCAAGGATTGACAATCCAGGTCTGGGTTAAACTATACCCAAAGCTTAGTCCAAACTAGGATTTCTAGTATTTACAGAAAGTCAGACTTGAGCCTGACACTACTTACGTCTTTGACACCTATGCCTTTGACAGCGAGTAACGAGCCATATAGAAATGGATGGCTTTATCACCTGGCACCAGCATATATCTGAGATTTATATGTATACACACACACACACACACACACACACACACACACACACACACACACACACACACATATATAATTTTCCTTTCTTGCTTCCCAGCTATCCAGGTCTTTGAGGGCAACATAGCTTCAAAAGGCATGCATCTACCAGAAGAATAGGAAAAGCACAGATCTTAGACAAACTCTGGCTGTGTTTTATACGAGTAGTGTTAAAATATCATGGAGACATTTCTCAATTTCTGTTGGTTTTACAGACTTCCCACTTCCTTATCTGTAAGGGCAGAATAGTAATACCTACTTCAAAGAAATGGGATAGCATACAGTACATTTCTAGTACATCTCTTGTACATAAGAAACACTTAATAAGTTTTAGACCAGTTAGCTAAAATAGTCCCCTGAGAGAATTCTGAGTTCCTGTTAGGAGAAAATTAATTTTTTTTCTTTAGTTTAAGCATAATGCCTAATACGATTTAGACACCCAATGTTTGTAGAGGAAATAAAAGTTTCTTGAAAGGCAATCATAGGCTCACTGAGCCCAGCATGTCATCCACTGTTCCTTTCCAGTTCAATGATATGGGCTCTGCATTCATCATACATGTGAGGGGAACTTCCACATCTAGTATGTATATTTCAGTTCTTGCCTGTATTTAGCATTACTTTCCATGGGACATTTAAAAATTTTCTTTCTACCTCCTATAGGTTTCTTTTATTTTTAAATTTTTTATTTTCAAGATGTGGGGTCCAATTCAGGGTTAGGTATACAAATGTCAACCTCCTCTGGGTTTCAAGAACTCTCTTTAATTTTCTGCTCCTTTGTAAACACGTCTGTCTGTTGAGCTGGCAGTCTTACTATACTAGATCATCAGAAGTTGGTGTTTAGTTAGTTGCCAGGCACCGTATCTATAATATATAGTTCCAAATGATCTTCTGGCTCCAATAGTTCATTTATTCAAAATTATTATTGTATGCCACTCATGTGTCTAGCACTGAGTTAAAAATTATATGAGGGGGACCCCCCCACCCAAAGATAAATTAATTTTTGGAGGGCAGGCCCCTTGTAGTACAGGCTTCCACCGCTAGGTGACTGTACTGCGAAGCCCCTGGCATCAGTGTACCAGCTAGCATTGTGAGAGTGTTTACAACTTCCGTGAATTTATTTTTGAATATTCTTTCAAGCGTCTGCCCATTTCATGATGGGTGATTTATGTGCATACCTGCCCACACCGTGCTGAGTGTTCAGCAGCTTTTGACCAAAACTGGCAAGAGCCCTGAGCCCCACCCTCCCTATTCAATACCTGATCTCATGCTGAGTAACTTTCTTTTGTTTCCCTGAATGAAAAAAATTCTCAAAGGGAAATGTTTTGCTGAGGTGGAAGAGGTGAAGCAAACAAACAAACAAACAAAAAATGGCAGAAGCACTAAAAGGCATCAAAAGGGACAAGTTCAGAAACTGAGTTGAGCAGTGGAAAGTGTCTCCATAGGTTTATGAAGTCAAACAGAGAGTACTTTCAAGGTTGCTGAAGTTTAAACATGTAAGAATACATATAGAATTTTTTTATGAATAAATTCTGATTTGGGGGGGGATCTCCTCTCACATGTAGGTTGTAAACCCAACTAATATTTTTCTTTGATTATTTGTCCTAGTTTAGACTCTCTCAAAAGTAGACCAGGACTTGGGTGCAAATAACTCGTTTGAGTTCTGGGAAACACAAAGTGGTGAAATAAGACAAGAAATTGTGAGGATTGAGTATTACTGTGGGGTATGCATGTTAAATCACATTTGGAGCCTTCTGCAAACTGTGGAAACTACTTCAGATGATCTCACCAGACTTTAGGGAGGCTGGCACACGTATAGACAATTCCCATCTCCTTCAGGCTGGTACCTCACACCTCTAGATGTTATCTAGTGGAAGCTAAATGGGAACCAATGATGCTGGAGAAATTTTTCAAAGCACAGGAACTCAGATCCAGTCTACTTATTGAGTAACTATTGTATCCCAGATACTGAAAGAAGCAGTTTACTTACTTTCTCTCCTATTTTCAACAATGCTACCATAATAAAGCATGTTTTCTATTTAATAAATAGGTAAATTTGAAAATCACTGCTGTCAGGTAATTTCCCCCAAATCACACAATTATGGTGTAGCAGAAGCAAGTTTCTGATCCAGATCTGACAGACTTCATAGTCTACTTGACCTATTTTACTATAGATATTTACGTTAGCCTTCCTTTCTTCTGCAAAATGGAGATGAGTATGTCTCTAAAACACTAATGTGAGAATTTAAAATGCTACCATATTTTAGTAACCGAAACACAGCCTCACCATTGTAGATATTTCATACGTGTTGATGCCCTCCCATAGCTGGAATTGGTTAGTATCTTTCTCAGCAAAGAAATCAAAGCTACAGTTCCTCAAAGAAAATGAAGAAAGGAAAAACTGTGCCTTATTATGCTTTCTGTGCCGGCTTCAATGCAACCATAGCAGACCTATTCAATAAATGAGTGCTCAGTTATACTTGTTTCCCCTTAAGCATTTCATGACTTCCACAACCTCCCATTCCAATTCATCTTTCACATTTTCACTAAAATGATATATTGCATTCCATCACACCTTTACTTAAAGCCATTAAGTATTGTTGTAATTTATGCTGTACTCCACAGCTCTTCAGCGTGTCACCGAAGTTGCCTTGTGGTCTTTGTTATTTTTGAGACCCACAGTATCAAACGGTTTGGGGTTCCCTGGTGATGCTCTGCTACTTCTGACTTAAAGCTTCTGTGTTTTGACTCTGCCTGGAATCGTGTCTTCAAACTGATCACCCTTCCCAGACCAGGTCGCTCAGCCTCTGTGAATCATCTTTGCTTTGCCCATGGAGCTCTATACCTCCTGCTGGCTCCATTTCCAGATCTCCTCTTGGAGCTTCCTTTGTAACTTATGCAATACTCTATGATGGCATCAGTTGTATTCTCTTCCAAATGCTGCACTCCACAAGAGAAAACATTGTATTGATTGTCTCTCTAGTCCCAAAATCCAGCCAATGAGCTAACAAATCACTACTTATATACTGCTTAATGAGCTAATTGAATGGAGTTGCAGTTCATGCCAGCCTTTCTAAAAGTGTCCACCTGCTAAGCACCATGTCCACTATTTGGGAAATGGACCCACCAGAAGCCCAGTCCTCACTGTTACACAATATACCCAAGCAATAAACATGTACTTGGACCTCGTCTAAACATAATAATGATAATAGTAAATAATATTTTACGACAAACAGTCTCAAGAAGTATGCAGAAGTTACATTCTAATAAACCATGCCGTGTAAACAAGGATAGTTGTGCAGCCTGAAGGCGTACACATTGATCTAGAGCAAAAAGAAGATGAGAGAATGTCGCTTTCAAATACTAGTGGAAATCTCCACCAAGTTATGATTTGTATTGTGTTTTCTCCTTAGAATCAGTCTTATTAGTGAGGTACTCCTGAGCTGTACTTTAAGTAATACTTAGATTTTAATGAAGAGAAATCTCACTCGGGCAATCATTAGAGGTGAAGGTACCCATACTTATAAAAGCAGGAAGATCTTACTTATTGCACAGACACTTGTTTAGGATGTGCCAGGCACGAGGTCAAGGATATAGCTTCAGGTGAGGTCCCTCGCCTTGGGCAGGCAGAAAGGAATCCATACGGAACCTAGTTACCAACCTGAACATCTCTTAATGCTATCTTCCTTAAGTGAGAAAGTAAAGGTTACGGTAAAAAAGATAGAGCAGCCCTAACTGAGAAGTGCATAATCATCAGGGATTTGGTCTCTCAGGAACGAGGGTCTCTAAGACATCAATGCCAATGGGGATTTTGGCTGAGGGGAAAATGAGCCTAGAATGGACCATGCAGGAGGGAGGTGATAAGTGTCCATCGCAGCCCCAAGACCAAGTGTGATTGGATGATGTCATTTATCCCCCTGATTTTCATCTTACAAGTTCCCCTCAAGAGGAGAGACCATCAGAACCTTGAAGAAATTGCTTCCAGAATGCATATGGATTGTACACTTCAGATTCAACATGATACACTTCAGATTCATATGGATAAATGAATCTGAAGTGTACAATGACAGCATCCTCTGTAGTGGACATGGGCGTGTACTGCTCCGATCCCCTTCATTAAGGATCCATTACCCAGTCCTGGGGAGTGTGGTTAGGAGTGTGCCCTGCTGCTACTTCTTTTAGAGCCTGCCCCTACTGTCGGGTACTGTCTCATGAAGATCATGCCTTTCCAAAGGCAGTTTGCACTTAGTGACCGGGTGAAGGGAAGTGGGTGCCATGCTGGCTGATCAGAAGCCTGAGGTTCAGGATATGAGCGTGGGCCTGCAGTGACTGCAACTGAAACTGCAGCCCTACTCAGGGACAGCCTTCATAGAGAGTTCCGAGGGAAACTGTCACCAATGGGCTGAGATTTGGGCAGTGCATTTGGTTATCTACTATATAGCAAAATGGGAGTCCCCGAGGTCAGATTATAGATGGAATTGGGATAGTGACAAAGGGCCTGGCTGACTGGTATGAGTATGGAAGGAGAAAGACTGGAAAGATCAATAATAGGAGATCAGGAGCAGTCGGATGTGGGAAGGACAAGGGACAAGAAGATTAGGGAGAGCACCAAGTGGGAAGATCTTTATACGTTAATTTCCACCAGTGCAAACTTATCATGAAAGAGGCACTGACCAATCAAGAAGAAAAATGCCTTGGCCACTTGGGGCAAGCCAGCTTCTGTCCTGATCACGCAAATTCTGGGAGATTTGGAATATCAGTGAAAAGGTCAAAGTGGCAGAAATGAAGGATGTGCATGTGCCCAAATGCATGGACCCCCAAACCCACCATTAACCAAAGCTGATCTAGCTACCACACTGTCAAAATCCAACCCAACAGCAAGAGAGTCTAACTGTAAGTCCCCATATGCCACCATTTCTGGAAGAGACTAAATGACCACTTAATAGAAAGCAGACTACAAAGCCAGGCATGGTGGCTGAAGCCTGTAACCCCAGCACTTTGGGAGGCCAAGGCAAGAGGGTTGCCTGAGCTCAGGGGTTCAAGACCAGTCTGGGCAACTTGGTGAGACTTCGTGCCTACAATAAATATATTTTTTAAAAATCTGGGCGTGGAAGCACATACCTGTAGTTCCAGCTACTTGGGAGGCTGAGGCGGAAGGATCGCCTGAGCCCAGCAGGTCAAGGCTGCAGCAGCCGTGAGCGTGCCACTGCATTCCAGCCTGAGCAACAAAATGAGACTCCTACTTAAAAAAAAAGAAAAAGAAAGAAAGTAGACTACATTAAATTTCTTCCATCCCAGAAAAGTCAGTGATTCATCTTTACATGAGAAAACATATAAATAGACATGGATTCTGGGTATGCTTAAGGGTTTGCCTTCCCTTCCTACATGGCCGCAAGGAAAATTTTGTGGAGACACACAATAGCAGGATCTGCTTTCCATATCACGTATTTCTTCATTTTGACTCAGAGATTATATGTACTACTGTGTCCCCAGTAACAATGGGTGAGACAAAGAACTCAGAGATAAAAACAAGTGTGCCCCTGCTTACTGTCATTCTCAATGACCCAAGTGGGGAATCTGTGCTTCCTGTCCTTATGCCATGGGTGGCAGCGTAGTTGGGTTCTTCTACAACCAGGCTGTGCCTCTTCAAATCACAACCACTACCTGTTACCTGCAGAGTTCTCAGAGATAAGTCACCTACAAGGCCTCTGTGGACCTCAGATTGTAGCACTGAAAAGGATTCCCTTAAATCTTTGCCCATTTGAATTGAAGTGAGAAAAAAAGCAGGATTCGTGTCTTCTCCATAAAAGGAAAGAGAGAAAATAATCTGAAATGCAATTATCTTTAAGGATGTGCTCCTCCTGGCCTGTCAAAGACAAGACTTGAGGGCTAAGGGACAGGAAGGCAGTATCAGAATGTGGGTGCATTTGCCATCAGTTTTCACTTTGTTCTTAGATTTTGATATCTAAGAGAAGACAAAAAATAAGTCCTCTTTTAAATCCTGTTACCTAGGCTATAAACGTGCAAAGGATCAGACTTGTGAGCTTTGAATGCCAGGGCAAGGAAAGTAGAAGACATTAAAATTTCTCTAAAGTAATTTTAGTGATGTTTTTTTCTGTTTTTATGTGCATTTCTTTGTTCCTGCTTACAGGTTCTGCTACAGTTCAAAAATTCTAATTGCATAGGCGCTTTGTAGCCCAACAAAAATTTGGTTTTATTATATGCCTCAAATAATAAATCAGCTCCTATTGATTTGAAACTTGACTGAGTTCCTCTTAAAAGACTTAAATTTCTTTCCTGGGTTTTTAGATTGGACCAATTTCATTCAATTTTGAATTTCATTATACATTGCCTTCTGCATTCAGTGGAAAGCCGATTTCCCTCCAAATCCCACCAAATGCATCTCTCCAAATTGCAGTTGAACCTTTCTTAATGGTATGTCAGCAAGTTCCATGACAAATATTGATTTTGTGTTCATCCTTTCTTAACTAAAACATTTCCCATTTTTGTGTTTCACCTATGTGGAGGCAAATCCCCCAAAGAAGAGGCTAGTGTTCACTTTTCATCAAATAACTGGTATTACTGGCTTCTACTGAGTCCAGCGAATCAGGGTGGATTTTCAAGTGCCTTCTCCTCAAATCAACTGTTAGAATTCAGAGTCCAAAAGTCAAAAGCATATTATGAATTTCTGGTGTCAGTAAGAGAATTACATGGATGTATGTAATATATACACCCAGGAAGGAAAGACACTTCTTTTCATTGAAGGAAAATTGATTATTTAGCCTGAGACTACATATTTATGTATTTAATGTCATAGAAAGTTTAAAAAGAGGAAGAAAAGTGGAAAAACCATCATTTGTTTTTGATTATCATGTGAATCTCTTGACTCTAGGCTCTCAGAGTCTTCCTAACTTCATCAGTCAATCTTCCTCCCTAAAACCCAATTTTATCATGTTAAAACTGAACCACTCAAAAAAATTTTAGTAATTTTTCCATGGTTTAAATGTCCAAAGTCTTCATTTGGGAATTTAAATACTTTGTATTCTGGTTCCAACTTACTTATATGGACCTATTTCCCTTGAGTTCTCAAGAATCAACCCTTTCCTTGAGTACCATCATCAGATTAAGATACAGAATATATGACTTTACCCCACCTGCATCTTAACTTCACCCAGTTCTCTCAAATCTTTTCATAATTAATATATATCATGACACAGATCCTTTGACAAGGAAGTGGGAGCAGGTTTTTGGGGGGAGGTAAAAGCAGGAGTGAGGGAGTAGCAGGAGTAAGACTGGAGAAAGAGGACAGGTACATGATAAACCTGATTACTCTGGTGAACACCTAGGACCTGGTATTTCTGGAGACTTTCTATAGTACCTGCTAGAATGAGCCTCAGCACCACCTTTCATAAAAATGGAAGAGAGAAATTTGCTCCCTACTCCCATTCCCCAATAGTGAGAAATTCTCTTGGAGGCATTGATTCACCCACCCTTCTGAGCTGTATTATGTTCACAAGCTGAGTGACCTTCAGTGGTTTCAGAGAGCAGAAAAGCAGAGCGTTCAGTACATGGGTCTGGGATGGGGCAGTGCAGCCAGGTGCATGAGACTGTCCACCATAGTGGCACTGAAGTCAAAGATGGGCCGGGGGAAAGATCTGGGGCACCAAGAGCATTGGCCTATCTTACATGAACATTTCAGAGGAATCGCCGGAGAAATTTATGTTTGCATTCCCTTTGGCTCTGGCTTCACGTGCTCTTCCTGAATTCTTGTTTTTATAGCTCTTCAGTGAATCACAGGTTCTATTAATGACTTTACGATGACTTCTTAAAGATTATATGGTCCCAAAACTTCTTGTTTGTGCGTGGCTCCATAGTTGGTAGCTCTTATTCCACAATCACTGTACTCCAAGTAAATGGTCTGTTTAATCACCACAAAGCAACCTTTTTACTTTCACAAATTCTCAGAACCTTTTTTCTTCTTTTTAATTCATTTTCCACCTTCTTTTTTAAAAACTGCCCTTATCTATTTCACTTATCAGAATACAGTTTATGCCTCAAAGCTCCACTTGGCTGCTGCATCATCTGTGAAATATTCTCTGATTGTCCCAATATAAGATAATCCCTCCTTTCTATTACATTTTTGTGATTATAATCAAGACAGCAATTATTTCTCCATGTAACCAAAAGGTCAGCAGAGAGATAGCCTGTGCTTTCATATTCAAAAGCAGTGGATAAATCATCCTTCTCTAGCATCCTAGGAATTCTAGAGAGAATGACATATTTTTTCCGGGTACTTCTGATTATCAGAGTCTGCTTCCTCTGAATTAATTTTGTTTGTGGATCACCTTTCAGGTGGTGTCTGCATTAAGGTTCATGTCTAAATAAACCTTATGTGTAACTCCCTTCTCTTGGGTCCAGCAATAACAATAACCGCAGTGTATCTCTCTATCTACATCATAGAGAGTGTATCTCTTCTATTTGCATAGAAGACTGACAGGGCTTCTAATGTATTACTGGAATATAAAAAATTTCATTGTCCATTTATGCCAATAGAGATTCTTATTTCCTCCATGTTAATGAGTACCATTAAATTTTCTATCCCTCGATTCTGCAATGTCTCTCTCCACCTCAATCTTACATCCCTGTTAATTTCAAATGCGAAGACTGTTTCTTCTACACTATGCTCTCAGCACTCAACTTCAACCACAGTGTGATCATCAAGAGGTTTATATAATAAGAACAATTTGTTCCCTAAAGGAACACTGATACAACTTGCAAAATAGTGTTTTTCCTTTAAAACTATAGATATCAATAGGGAACAGAATCTGATATTTGTGAAGTGTCTTATAAGAGAGAACCTCGCTGGATCTGACTCCACTTTCAGGGCTCAGATATCTACCTGTACTCAGCAAAATAAAGCATTGAGAGAATGACTCACTGAATACACAATTCAAAACTGGAGTGTTCTCGGAGTATTTTATCATTTTGCAATTAAAAATATAATTATCCTTAGGGTAGAGATGTTCTAGTATCTTGTTGAATATTTTCTTCCTCTGGAGCCAATGGACATGGACGCCAAAATCACAACTAGAAAGTGTTGTAAATTATCCATAAATAAAATATTTATTGTAAAAAATTTACAAAAAGTAGAAACATTTAATCACTAATGCAATGTCTTCTTGATATTCCTTCGTAAACATGGAAAGAACAAGAACACTCATAACAAGAAGAATCCTGTAAACAATACCAAATGAACTAATATGTCTATGGTAAGCACTTGCCAATGGCAAGTGATTGATCGGACACGCTAACATTAATTTCTCTGATTCCTCTCTTTTTACCAGGCATGCCCAACACCATTCTGGATAATGCATTGCTTCGTACATGCATTAATATGTTCAGAAATGTTACTCTGCAGTCTAGTTATCACAGGAACCATGGTTCATTTCAAGTAATTCTGTATGTCTATGCACTATCTTTTATATATTTTGCTACAGGTTAATTTTACTCTTTCAACTTTTTGGGATACTACATACTCTGGTTCAGGCATAGCACTGATACTTTACAACTTCTAACTCTAATCTTATAATTATTTTAAAATAAATAAAAGTTACAAGTTACAATTTATTATTGTCCATTTTACTGTCTATATGTCAGTCTATACCGTGTTCTACTAAATTGACATTTGTCTTGTGATGGATATTTGTGTATACCCCAATGTTTTTCTCTTAAGTTGTGAACTCTTTAAAGACAGGAACAAAGTTTAGGGACAATTGAGTAGACAGCTAGAGGGAAGTTAACTACTCTAAATAAGACAAGATGTAACAGAATAGCCACTGGTGCCTATTTTGTAGAGCACGTGTAAAAGGCAAAAAAAGATTTTAAAATATTGTCAACAAGAACTCATGCCATTATGTTGAAATGTGAGAAACTGTAGATGCAATATTTTTTTAAAGAACAATATTGACCTTGATCCATGGCTATACCAATCCAGTGAAGAAGATTATAATATAAAAACAGCACTTGAATACTTCAAGGGGAATTGTAAGACCTAGAATGACAGGGGAATTATATTCAAGAAGAGGGATATGGTTTGCCAATGGATTGAGAAACACATTTGAAGTCAAACGGTTGATATATGTTACCATTGCATGAGTATCTGGAATTATAAAGAGCAGCAAAGGTGGTACACTTCAGTTGGTTAAAGCTTTGGAGAAGACATCCCAGAGTTGGCAGTATAGCTCTCCCACATGTTAGTCAGACATCTTGATAAATTTCTATTTTCTCATCTGTACAATGAGTATGATGCAATCTACCTTAGAGAGCTGCTGTGTAGATGTCATCATAATACTTCACATTTATTGAGTCCAGACACTGTCTAGGGACTCTACTTGTAATATCTCCTGCAATTCTTTCAACATTACTGAGATAGGTGTTATTACTTGCCATGGAGAAAAAGAAGGCACAGAAAGATCACTCAAGGTTATGCAGATAATACATGTTGCAGATGAAATTTGAACATAAGTATCCTGATCCCAGAGGTGTCCTACTTTTAACCAGATTGCTACACTGCCTCATAAATGACTCATCATCTCATTAAATGCTTTGTTGCAAGACAATGCACAAAAAGTATTTATACTGGAGCTTAGACATTAAAAAATGTCATGTATTATCATTTTATGATTGCTAAATTTATAATTATTAAATAGTACTTAAAAAGGTTAAACCAGCCAATCTTTGACAAAGCCTCTACCAACAACCACTGAGGAGAGGAGAACCTATTCAGTAAATGATGCTGGGAAAACTGGCTGACCACATGAAGAAGATTACAACAGGATCCCTACCTATCACCATGCACAAAAATCAACTCTAAATGTATGAAAGACCTAAATGTAAAATCTCAAACTATAAGAACTTTAGAAAATGCAGGAGACACCCTTATGGAAATTGGAACTGGCAAAAAATTCCTGATCAAAACCCCAAGTGTCCATGCCATAAGAGATAACATAGACAAGTGGGACCTCATCAAACTGACAAGCTTTTGTAAAGCACAAGAAACCATCAAGAGAGCGGGAAGACAGCCCACAGACTGGGGAAAAAACATTTTCCCATTGTATATCTGAGAAAGATCTAACATTTAGGAACTACAAGAAACTCAAACATGCTGAAAGGAAAAAAATCCACCCCATTAAAGTGGACAAAAGACATAAATAGACACTTCTGAAAAGATATATGGACAGCCAACAAACACATGAAAAATTGCTCGGCCTCATTAATCATCAGAGAAATGGAAATCAAAACCACACTGAGATGCTACCTAACCCCAGTAAGAATGACCACCATTAATAAAACAAACAACAGCAAATGCTGGCAAGGATGTGAAGAGAAAGGAACACTTCTGCACTGCTGGTGGGAATGCAAACTAGTGCAACTTCTTTGGAAGAGAGTGTGGCAATTTTTGAAAGAACTAGAAATTGACCTTCCATATGACCCAGCAATCCTGCTACTGGGATTATATCTGGAGAAACTCAAATCATTCTACAAAAAAGATACCAGCACATGCATGTTTATTGCAGCACTATTCACAATAGCAAAAGCATGGAACCAACCCTGCTGCCCATCAAAACTGGACTAGATTAAAGAAAATGTGCTGCATATACACAACGGAATATTATTTAGCTATAAAGAAGGACAAACAAATGGACTTTACAGCACCTTGGATAGATTTAGAGTCTATCATACTCGGTGATCTATCACTGAAACAAAGAACAGAGTACCACAAGTTTTTACTCATAAGTGGACCTTGAACTTTTATCATAATACTGTAAGAAAGGGATTGGCTGTGGTAGGATACTGCCAGAGTGTCAGGGGGGAGAGAACACAACATCAATAAGTTAATCTGATCTCAACCCAGGTAAAGTGGGGACCAAAGGGAGGCCCAAACTTCACCTGTATGATGACCACTTGTATATCTAATCCTGAATCCTACCTCATATCTTTAAAATAAAAAATAATAAAAAATAAAAATAAAAGATGTTAGAATGAGTGTCAGACAGTCTTAACTCCGGTCTTAGGTGTGCCACTAAATAGATGTATAGTTTTGGGCAAATTAATTCCCCTTTCTAGAATTCATTTTCTTTACCTGTAAGATGAAGCATTTTCTGCTGTTACCGGAGGTTACATTTTGCTCCTATAGTCTATGATTCCTATGCAAATGTAAGGGTTATTTATTAAACAGCTTAGAGGCTGTACTGAGCAGATCTTAAAGACTTTAAACTTTATTTTATGAGTGGTTGGTTTTACCAAGTATTTTAGAGAGGATGCCAGGTTTGAGAGGAATTAATAGGGTTAGAACTGTTATTTGTATTATTTGCTTCACGCAAAAACTGAGCGGGAAAAAAGAGCAGGAAGAAAATCTCATCTTTGTTTTCCAGAAGAAGGCTCAGAGTCATAGAGGTGGAGATGTTTCATTGCCAGCCCAGAGTGATCTTGGATGCCCCATGAAATAAATTGATCTGGGGTCTTAATATGTGTAATTTCAATTTCAGTAATGGCAGGTCTGCAGCATTCGCTACAGCTGCCAAAAAGGGTTGACATTTATTACAGGCTCAGACATGGAGAAAAATGATTCTTCACATGAATACATTTGCCTAAAGCAATGATAGTCTCAGAGGGAAATCATAAACAGAAAGAAAATGCTACTTGACTACCCCCAAATCTTGGGAAAACTAGAGAGGCTGAATAAGAAATAATTAGCCACTCAGAAGAAAACTTGCTTCTTTTTTTCCTCACTTCACTGTGATGGATCCTCTTGGTGCTCTGCCTGTGTCCCCTCAGTACTTACCATCCGATGTCTGCCCGGTTGTTTCTGGATGAGCATGGAGCAAGTCGACATGCCAGGTATTTGTAGATCCTAAACACAGTCCTCAGTAATGCCACATAGAAGCTGCTGGGTGAGCCTCTCTGCTTCCCTGTCCCTGGGGTGGGACAACTTTGAGGTCTGTTCTTCACAGATTTCAGAGATCCTGAATGAGATTGAGCCCCAATGCTCGTATCAGTAAAACACTCTTTAATATGCTTTATATCAGTTCTATGATGACTTTGAGAATACACTTGCCAAGTCTCTGCCTGCAGATCACTAATTGACCAAGAACCCCAGAGACTGTGTTCCTAAATATAACACCACATGTGCACCAAGACCACACTTGCCATGGATTGTTCCCAGTCAAGAACTGAGGAAGGCAGGTAAAGTGAGGCAGATGGCATTCCTCTGACCTCTGATAGTTTGCTATGACCCAAAGACTGTCCGTAGGCTTTAACAAACTTCCCTTAGCCATCTAAGTTGCTTCTACCCATGCTTTCTTCCTTTTCTCTGTCCTTTCCTACAGCTGAGATCTCCACTACAATCTGGCTACTCTCCCAGTTTCTCTTGGGTCCTCTCTACTTTCTCTTACACAAATATTTTCACGTAATAAAATCCTTATGCATATAATCCTGTCTTGATGTTTGCTTCTCATAGGACCCAGAAGAACACAGAACCACTCAGTGACACCCTGAGTGTCATTATTTGAATCTGCTCATCACAACTGATTCCATAGTCCACAGAGACCATAAGTGGAATCTATATAATGTAGGTTTTTTTTTTTTAGTTAAAGTCTCACTCTGTCACCCACACTGGAGTGCCGTGGCTGCTCCCCGCCACCACAGCCTCGACCTACTGGGCTCCGGCGATCCTTCCGCCTTGGCCTTTCAAGTAGCTGGAACTACAGGCACACGCTATCACACCCGGCTAATTTTTTGATTTTATTGTAGAGATGCGGTCTCGCCGAGTTGCCCAGGCGGGTCTCAAGTCTACGGGCTCAGGCAATCCACTCATCTCAGCCTTCCAAAGGCACAGGATTACAGGCTGAGCCACCGAGCCCGGCCTAGGTCTTAATCTGGACGTGTAAGTAGGACCTGCCAAAATAGTCCAGCTCCTGTAACTATTGCAAGTGATCTGAAATTGTCCGTGGCAGGTGAAGATCATGGGAGTAAACTGATTTAGCCTTTCTCTTTTGATAATATTGCCACATACCATATGGGTGGCTACCATGTTGAATTGGAGGAGGGCTCCTTCCTCTTCCATTTCAACATGAGCTGAGAAGATTAAGAGAAGACTGCAAAGCCAATGTGGGGAAACAGGCTTAGTATATAATCTATTTGAGTCTTTGATAGAAAGACTCATCTGAGTCTTGCACATTTGAGGCCATCTTGAGATTTGTGTCTTTATTTTGTGAGGCTAGCTTCGTCCAGATACACGTTTTCTTGGGTTTCTGCTCATCAGATGTGGTCACATCTTCTCTTGATTCACCCAGTGACCCAGAAGCCAGTATGACTAATATGAGAGTCCTGGCACTGGTAACACGGTGTGGCTCTTACACAGCGGTCCGTGCCTGCCTTGCTTGGAGAAATTTGGACGTGCTGGAAATGTGACAGAGTTGTTGTGTTCTGTCTCACGTCCACCCTACTCACATTTTTACTCCAGTCATTGCTACGTCATCAGTTGCAAGTAGGCATAATCTATGGTACGTCCTCTCTATGCCACCAAATGTCTCATGCTGCTACGTGAGTCACTTGTGACAAGCAGCTGAGTTGTGAAAGAACTGTCAAAAGGGCAATCAGCTAAATAGATGATTGTGTACAAGCTTGTCACACGGTTGTGTACAAGCTTAACATGGCAGACAAAAATAATCAAGACAGAAAATAAAAGTAAAGGACAAGTATAGATGGCATGGCTTCACTGAAATTTTAATCCTATAGAATTGCTATTGCCCCAGAGATATACACTATGATCACATTCAAATAATATAGCCCTTTCTCTGGGATTGGCAGTTGAGAGAAACTGCCAAAGGAGGGAGGGGCACACCTCATCAACAAGGTAACTGCATAATGAACATTTGTATACCTAACCCTGGATAAAATATATAGATATCCCTTTCTCCAAGGATTTTGCAAACATGGTTTCTGTGTCAGTCATGGAAGACAAACATACAGACCTGTAGTCCAGATTTGTGGGTGAGAAGATGATTACAAATTAAAAGAGATGCCAAGGCCTCAGTAAAGTGGCCTGGGGTTCAGGACAGTACCAATGAGAAGCCACACAGCAAGACAGGACCGAGGCAGGGACCTCTTCTGGTAGATCGGGCAGCTATCCATTTGGGGAGTGAAACATTTATCCAAGGCAAACAAGATAATAAGTGGCAACACGGGTGGCCACAGACTACAGGAACTGTCTGGCAAAAAGATGCTAAAATACAAACTGCTCTGTCCAGGACTTCTCAGGGCCTGTGTGGCACAGACAACAGCGAGAAAGAGTAGCAATGCCCTCAGCTAAATGTAGCTGGTGAGAACTGGTCTTCAGGACTCTCAGTCAGAGTCACAGGTGTGCACCCATGGTATACAGCATGAGTGCATTAGAGAGAGGCATTTCCCATCCCTCTCTGCCAATTGAGAAGGCATTCATTAGGGAACTAGGGAAGAGGTTCTCATGCAGGGGACTTTCCTCCCAGAAGGCAGTTGTCAATGTCTCCAGACATTTTGGGTTGCCACAACTTGGGGCGTTGCCACTGGCATCTACTGAGTGGAGAACAGGGATGGTGATACACATCCTGCAGTCCCCATAACACAGAGATGTCTAACCCCCAATGTCAATGGTGCTTAGGTTGAGGCATCTTGGACACGGGTGTTGTCTTCAGCCTTCTCAGAGAGTCTCACTGGGCCCAAGAAAAGGGACTTTCTTAACATAAAGAGTAGGGAGAACTCTTCATGTTATACTGTCTATGCACTCCTCATGTGCCAAGTTCAGCACACACCTCTTTTCAATGTCACAAGAAAGCATAGACATTCCAACTCTGTGTTACAGAAAAGGAAATGGAACCTCTGAAAAAGAAGGAGCTACCGAATAAACAACCAATTTCAGCTGGGACTCAAGTTCACGTGTGTTTATATAAAGTCTAAAACTGAGACTCGTTATTTTTTCCCAAGTTTCAAAGTATAAATCACTATCATTGATTGCTTATAATTTTTAACAAAGCAGGAAAATGTCACTGTGCTCATGACCAGCTTTGTGCATCAATAAGCTTAGTCTGATCTTAGGAGCTTTTAATAAATAAAGACATCTTGATAGTGGAATATGTATTTAATCATTAAGATTTTATGTATCAATGAAATGCTAGAAATAGCTTTATCAGGAAGATGTGATTACAGGTCTTTTCCATTACTGTCCCTTTTTTCCTGAACTTTGCCAGTTTTTTTGCAATAGGCATATATTAAAAACTATAAAGTTGTCAAATAGGTATATTTTAATGTGGCATAAATAAGTAATTATTTCGATATAGATTCAACGACACAGAGAATAGTTTCATTCATTTTGGAATTATCTGGATTTGTTGGCTGTGGAATCTAAAATTCAACTCCATTGAATATCACATGCACTTTCACATATGTTACAAAAAAATAGGAAAAAAAGAGGAAAAAGGAAAAAGGCACACAATTTCTGTCTCCAAGGCACTTGCAAAATAGTTTTGCTCAACCTGAGCCAAATATTTGGAGTGCCTTCTCCTCATAACTGCCTGCGAAACTTCTCTGTATAATCTCACAATCAGTTCTAATCCTATTTTCATTAGACTTCCTTTAGTTATTAGCTGTGAATTTCTCCACCTCTCCACTTCCATGGCACCTTGCTGGAATATCTGAGGTAACATTCTGCCTACATTATTGTTAGTTTCCTCCCCAAAATTATGATTCCCCAAGGCCAGATTTTATGTTCGTTCAGCTATATGTCCCCTTTTCACTCAATGCAGTATCTTGAACAAAGTAGAAAATCGATAAATGCTTGCTTAGTTGAAATAATTCCAGCCCTAGGGCCAACGTGATAACAGATTGCCATGATCTCAGAGAAGAAAGGAGTGGTGGGGTGTTGCAGAGTATCTGTGCTTAGCAGGCACATTTATATGTAGGGTTAGCGGCCTCTATTTTTAATTTACTTGATTTTTCTGCGGTATCGACGTTTTCCCTAAATAATGTCCTATTTACATCCGCAGATCAAGTCATTCAAGTCGAAGCCCTTCACACACACACAGTTATGAGATCTGCTCACAAAATGTTCAAGAACATTAAAAATCCCTGACATGAAAAATGTGCTGCATCGCGAGGCTTTAAAGTGAACCAAGTAAACAAATACGTAGCTCTGCACTTGTGGATCAGCGGTAGGCCGATGGTTAGATGCTGTGGCCTAACGCTTAAGGTAGCATCCCACACGTGTGGATGAGATCCATAGAAAAGGTGAGCGACGCCTGCCATCTACAGGCCAAAGTGTGTATTGCCGCGCCTGGACCCGCAGACCCTGAATCCAAGAAGGTAACATGTCTTGGATAATATCAGTGATGTAATCCCGAAGAGACAATTCTATGTTGAATTATTGTTCAACGTAATAATATAATCAAATAATTAGAACGAAATAACAGGTAATCCTTCCCTTCACCCTGTCCTCTATAAAATCCTTATTTTTACAAAACTGCAAAAGTTGAGTTTGCATGTCTTTGACTTTTATTTTTATCATGGAGGTTTTTCACTTTGTAATTATGTTTGTATATATTTTTCTTCCCCAGGAGCCAGTTAGCACCTACAGTGCAGGGGACTTCTAAAACTCGTTTTTATGTAGTCTTTTACCCAGAGCAGGGCCTGGCACATGGCAAATATCTTACCAAGTTTTTAATGATTAATTAAGGGAATAAGTAGGTACATGAATATATAAACTACTTATTTGGGGGTCATCTTGTTATATATTACTTTTAAATTTATGATTAAAAATGGTAGTCTAATATATGCATGCATACATACTAATGTATGTGTGCATGTATGTGCACATATGTGTTCTTATCAATTATTTTACAACTTCTGTAATCAATCAAGGGGCTAACACTTTTTACTGAAATCCTTAAATTCATATGTTAAAGATCTTGTAAATTCAGCTTTAGGTCCTCAGTCATGTCATTCTATCAGACAGAATATCCTGATGATTCATTTTATTTATAAAGTAAACATGATGCCAAGGCCACAGTGATGACTTTTCATTTATTTTGTCCCTTCGGAGATTGATCATCTAGATTTAGTCAGACGAAATGAGACCCAAAACAACATATTCAGATAAAATAATTATAAAGATAGGATAAAAAAGCAGATGAAAAAGTAAGATTGATATTGTTTCTCCTAAGAGAACTGGATTCTCTTCCCACTTCTCCCTCTGCAACACAACCTTAAGGACATATTTTGGATTTTAAACTTAATTATCTCCAAAAGGATGAAGCCAATGTGTATTGCACACCATCGTGGGGCAGCCACTGTGTTTGGCATTTCCGTGAATTTTTGCGATTAACCTGCTCTGCAGCTTCTGCCATGAAAGACATTGTTGACAGGCCCGTTTTTTTTTGTTTGTTTTTTGTTTGTTTTTGTTTTTGTTTTTTTGAGTTGAGTCTTACTCTGTCGCCCAGACTGGAGTGCAGTGGTGGCTCCCAGCCACCGCAGCCTCGACCTGCTGGGCTCCAGAGATCCTTCTGCCTCAGCCTTCCAAGTAGCCAAAATTACAGGTATGTGCTACTACACCCGGCTGATTTTTTGATTTATTGTAGAGATGAGGTCTCGCTGCCTAGGCGGATCTCGAACCCACAGGTTCAGGCAATCCACTCACCTCAGCCTCCCAAAGGCGCAAGATTACAGGCTGAGCCACCAAGCCCGGTGATATTTCTTGTTGATGGATTGAGCCTTTTATCATTATGTAGTGGCCTTCTGTATCTTTTTTGATTTTTAATAGCTTGAAGGGTATTTTGTCTGAAATTAAGATTGCTGCTCCTCCTTTCTTTTGTATTCCATTTGCCTGAAAGTTTGTTTCCCATTCTCTTACTTTGAGTCCGAGGGTGTCCTTTCTAATGAGGTGTGTCTCTTGAAGGCAATAGATTGTTGCCTGATGATATTTTATCCATTTTGCCATTCTATGTCTTTTCAGTGGTGCATTTAGTCCATTCACATTTAGGCTAATAATTGAAATACAAGAGTTGATCCCTGTCATAAGGGTCTTACAGAGTTGTTCCTGTTTGTTTGTTGTCTTTCTTTGGGTTCTGGAGTTGACTCATGTGTGTTTTTAATCTTTTGCCTGTACTCTTGTGAAGAATGTTGTTGTTCATTTTTCTTTTTCTTCTGTGTTCAGTACTTTCTTAAGTGTTTCTTGTAAAGGTGGTCTGGTG
>NW_007245936.1:489984-498407 GCF_000164805.1 Carlito syrichta
CACGCCCGGCTGATTTTTTGATTTATTGTGGAGATGAGGTCTCGCTGCCCAGGTGGGTCTGGAACCCTCGGGCTCAGGCCATCCACTCACCTCAGCCTCCCAAAGGCGCGGGATTCCAGGCTGAGGCACCGAGCCCGGCTGACAGGCCCACTTTATAGACTGTGAAGTTGAGTCTCAAAGAGGTTATTTCTGCAATCACATGACGAAAGACACAGCGATGCACTGAAACAAGCGCATGCTGCCTTGCCAGAGGCAACTCTACACTTAGTGGTGTCATGTTGGTACCCTGAAGGCAGCCACAGTGGAATTATTTGCAGCAGGCGCCTGAGCGATTGCGGCAAAGAACCGGTTGCCCTGCCGATGGTGAAACATGTGCTGACATACCACCGGCTAAGAAGCAAAAATAAAAGTTTAATAACACTTGACTTTAAAATGCGTGTTTTTTCAGACACGGGTCGTGGCTCACACCTGTGATCCCAGCAGTCTGGGAGGCTGAGGCGGGAGGATTTCCTGAGGCCCGGAGTTTGAGAGTAACCCGGGTGACACATCAAGACCCCATCTTTACAAATTAAAAAAAATAATTAATAAGCAAATAAATAAAATGCATATTTTTTTCAATAGATTGCAGTACCCAAGAGGCTGCACTCTTGGCACTTCGTGAGGCCAAGGTGAAAGGCTGACTTGAGGAAAAGCGTCCGAGATCAACCTGGGTAATATAGTGAGACCCCTTCATCTCTACAAATTAAAAATAAATACATAAATTAACTAAATAAATAAATTTTAAAATGCATGCTTTTTCAGTAGAACACAGTACCCAAGAATTAAGGGATAGTCCATTTAAGGTGTATAGCAAGTTACAGTTTAAGAATCAGTACTTTTATGCATACAGCTTTTTAAATGGCGAACATGCTTTCCTTCCTTTCTCTTTTCTTCTCCCTCTCTATCTTCACACTTCACCTTTTTTTGCCATCCCTACTGTCACATGCTGAGGACCTACTATGTACCAGGTATTTAACATAAACTATTAATATTCATAGCACTGAGGTAAACATGGAGTCCAAAATTAGAACCCTGACTCCACAATAAAAGTTGCAACCTTTATATCTGCCATGTGAGTCCTTATTGTTTTTTCCCAGACCTAACTCCCCGTGTTCCTTCTTTTGAAATGTTCCAGGACTCTCCTATTTTTTTTTCTTAATTCAATTCTTCAACAATTATGTGTGACATAGGGTATGTGCCACACATTGTTCCAAGTGCTTGGGGTACAATAGCAAAATCGGGAGAAGTCTGCCTTTGGGAGCTTCCCTTATAGTGTGGAGAGACAACACACAGACAGCGGAGACCGCACAGCAAGATACATTCCCAGAAGAGGTATTGCTGGATTCTACGGAAGGTCAATTTTTAGATCTTTTAGGAATCACAACATTGCTTTCCATAGAGGTTGAACTAGCCTGTTCTTCCAACGACAGCATAGAAGCGTTCCCTTTTCTCTGTACCCGCACCAGCCTCTATTGTTTTTTGATTCATTGATGAGAGCCATTCTTACTAGAGTTAGGTGGTATGTTATCATAGTTTTGATTTCCCTTTCTCTGATGATTAGTGAGGCTGAGCATTTTTTCATGTATCTGTTAGCTGCTTGTGTATCTTCTTTTGAAAATTGTCTATGTAAGTTCTTTGCCCACTTTTTGATAGGTTTGTTTGTTTTTCTCCTTTCAGCTCATTTGAGTTCCTTGTCAGATCCTGGATAGTTAGCAAATATTTTTCCTGTTCTGTGGGTTGTCTCCCCACTCTCTTGATTGTTTATTTTGCTGTGCAAAAGCTTTTCAGTTTGATGAGGTCCCACTTAACTACCTTTTCTTTTGTGATATTTGCTTTTGGAAATCTGATCAAGAATTGGTTACCTACTCCAATGTGCATAGAGTGTCTACGTTTTCTTCTAAAAAGTTTGAGTTTTTGTGTTTAGGTATTTGATAAATTTAGAGTTGATTTTTGTAAGTGGCAATAGTTATGAGTTCTGTTTCATTCTTCTGCATGTGGTCAGTCAGCATCCACCTAACCAGAGACATGAAAGACTATTACAATGAGAACTACAAAACGTTCCTCGAAGATATCAAGGATAACACAATCAAATGGGAAAACATCCCTTGCTCATGGATTGGAAGAAACAATATTGTCAAGATGTCTATCTTACCCAAGGCAATCTACAGACTCAGTGCAATACCCATCAAATGACCAGCATCAATTTTTCTCAGACTTGGAAGCAACAATACAGAAATTCATGTGAAAGCAAAAAAGAGTATGGATAATCAAAACAATCCTCAGCAAAAGGAACAAAGCAGAAGGTATCACACTTCCAGATTTGAAACTTTACTATAAGGCTCCAGTAATCAAAACAGCCTGGTACTGGATCAAGAATAGGCACATAGATTAATGGAACAGGACAGAGATTATGGAAGCAAAAACTTGATCTCTCAACCAACTCATCTTTGACAAAGCCACCGATGACAACCACCAGGGAAAGGAGACCATATCTACCTAACTTCAAAGTCTTACTGTTATTTCCTTTGTGGAAACATCAAGAGATAATGAGCAGTCATTTCACACTGACATTTTCAAAATATCATACATTTCTTTATATCCTGGGTCTTTGTCTTCAGTTCTGAACCTTAGACTTAGACAAGATCATTGGATTCTGGAAATCCAATTATGCATTGGTACAAGTACACTTGGACAAGATCATTGGATTCTGGAAATCAAAATTATGCATTGGTACAAGTACACTTTCTAGTGAGAGTTTCCATAGCTTTAATCAACCTCAGTAAATTTTTGACTCAATCATGGTTAGAATCTTTGGACTTAGATTGCTCAAAAGGTCTCTCTACTCCTGTCCTTGTGTCCTCCCATTCCCCAATAACCTCTCTTAGGGCCAGAATCAGAGAGAAACAATTAGATGTTCCCCGATCTTTACAGAGAAACTTGACCTCTGAGGAAGTTCTAGCTTCAGAAATTACTCTCTTTCTCATGATCCGCTTACAATTCAGGAGTGACCTGTTGAAAATGTCTCTTCAGAACAGCATTATTGCCAGTAATCTTGCTTTATAAATGGCGAAACAGCGTTAAATGTAAAATACCAGGAAAGATCTTACAGCAATCAATTCTGGTTTATCCCACTGACTCTGCTATTCTAAGAGCAGCTCAGAGAAGAAAATTTAAAAAAAATCTTCCAATCAAACCACGTATCGCCCTTTTGTTTCCTCTCTTCCTTCCTTCTCTCCTTCCTTTTTTTCTCACTTCACTTCCCTTTCCCTCCCTCCCTCTTTCCTTCCCTCCCTCCCTTCCTTCTTTGTCTCCTTCCTTCATTCCTTCCCTCCCTCCTTCCTATCATTATCTGCCATGCGGCTAATACAAATAGAGCTCATGTTTTTATTCTTTGGTTTATTTTGAAACCTAATGATAATCTTTACTCTTACAGAGGCCTTATTTTTCAAGACTGTTTTTACAAAGTCATTTTTAAAGGCAATTTCCTGAAAAACAAGGACTTTTCAGTAACTTCTGTGGAATGTAGGATACTAGGTCTCAAAGGTAGAATTGCTGGGAAAAGTGTCCACGCCAAGCTGCTGTTTTCCTGACCTTGCAAACACCCGCAAGTGCCCATCTCATCGGCTACCACAAATTGCTATGGAAAGAGGTAGTGACAATTTGGTTTCACCCTGGTCCCTTGAGTTATGAGTAATTTTGCTAGACTTTTGTCATTTTATGGCAGATTTCATGAAGTTGTGCTGAATTTGCAAACAAAGTCAAAAGGTAAACAATGGTCTAAACTGCTTTGAGAATGCCTCATTAAACTGCAGCTTGCCAGAAGCTTTCGGCTTATAACAGTGAACACATCTGAGTTCTACAGTGATGTCGCCATCTAAAACTCTGTTCACATTGCTTTAAGATGATAAAGCTGTCCCATGTACAACTAACTAAAAATAAGTAAAATGAAATAAATAAGGAAGAATAAATGGAAGAGCAGAAAACTGCTCTAACAAAGAATAAAGCCCCAGTTATTAGGAAAGTTAATTTTTAAGGCTATTGTTGCCATGTGCCACCATGAGCAGTTTCCTTGAGTTTCTCAAGATTCAGTTTACCTCTGTGGAACTTGAGTACACTGACATACTTTGTTTTTGAATATTCCGCTGAGCTCTGCAGGTGTCTTCTGCCCAGATATAGAGTAGTGTGACACACTCTGCAAAATCTTTTTTTCTTTTAATTTCAGTAATATGTATTTGTGGCATTACATAAAAACCCTTTGAAAATGGAAACGACCTGAACAAATGTGAAAAGAGATCCTTAGTGTATTTTCCCTTTGAGACATACTCAGTCAGGTATCAGTGTGTTGACCTCAACTTGCATTAAGCAGAAGACACTTTACTAGACATACCAGAATATATCCACTGGCGACAAACCTACTGTGTGCACAGTACATTACAAGACTTGCCTGGTGTAACTCTCAGAGCTACCATACAAGGGGGGGCATCATTAGACCTTTTCATGAAGTGGTCATTAGGTGAAACTGAGGGGTCAGTATTTTACAAAGTTACACAGCTTAGTAGTGAAGTTACTATCTAAACGCGGGTCTGGCCGGTTCATAAGCCAAGTCTGGGTTTACCTATTTGCCTATCTCCTGTTTTTCACTTGAGAGTCATTGGGTGACTTAACTTCAATACACTCTATCATGATCCACACAATAAAACAGGGCAAATTAAAGAAAAAGCCACACCAAAATGTAGGAGAATCACCAAGGAATAGTGTTTCATTAAATATTAAGTTGAGAGCCTTAGTTGAATTATTTCTTCTCTCTGGCTCTGTCATAAGACATAATGCATATAGTATGATAAAATAGACCAATTTTACAACACCTGCAATATTTTTAGGAGACCATAAGAGATTATTTTTTGCTGCAAATAATAGATGCTCCCATTTAAGATGTCCTGGAGTCCATGGAATTAGAAGAGAGAAAAAGAGCTATGAGTCTCTGGTCCGTTGGAAGAATCTCTCCCTAACAAGAAATATCTGAATTTGAACTCCTCTAAAGTGAGGCGTAGGGGTTGTGCTCAATAGATTTATCTGTAAAAAGATAATGTGAGTTAAATAGAATAATATATCATGGGGCGGTATGTCTGTCACATCAAATTTGATCAATAAATACTTGTCTTCATTTTCCTTATTCTCCATGGTATTGAATTCCATGCGATTGAAGACATTAAAATAATACATTTTTGACATAGAGCAGTGATAGCATCCAGAGAAGAAGATTCCCAACTTTGCAGTCTTTGAGTTAAAGCCCCTCCAAGGGCAGAGACCTTGTCCAAGATAACCTTGGACTCGGCTTGTTTGATCACAACCTTATTTGAAGGAAACCTGGGTTTCTAAGGTGAAGGGAATCATGGTGAAACAATCTTTTCTAAATAATACCAAGAAGTGTCCTGAGCAACAGCTCCTTTCCCTCTTCTTCCACCCCGGACTATGTTCTCCATCAGATTACCCTTTGATCTTGCCTCTCTCTCTGAGGGACGGTATGAAGTGGAATCATCCTATAAAGACAATTTCTGTGAAGACTCTGACCCATGAAGCCAAAAGAAGTCGACACCTCTTAAGAAGCATTTCTCTTCCAAAGAGAGGTGCCACCAGCCCACATCTTCCTATAGAAAGAAGTGAAACTGCCTTTCCTGAGTCAGGAGGGCATAATACTCCTGCTTGACCAGAAAGAGAGGTCAATCTTCCCTAAGTCAAGTGAGCAGAATGACTGACTCTGTGGCCAGATTTCACCTCAAACCCAAGTCCGGGGATCCAGCACAAACATGGCACAGCCAACAGAGCAAAGCCCTCAGGGGTGGCCCACTGACTGGGTGGTATCCTTCAGAAAACTTTTTAGATCATCTGAACCAGATATGCCTTCCTGTTCACAACAATTGGCAAGTGAGATTTGCAGCCTGTCCCAGATTGATTCCTCTCACCTTTATTTCCAGGGTGGAGTCTTCTATGTTTTTCCCAAAGTGACTCCAAGGACACTCTCGACTCCAAGGACACTCTGCCCTCTGTGATGAGAACTCTGGAGATGAACAACAAACTGCTTCAATAACTACCCTCTGAGAAGTTTGGCTTTGTGGCTAGAGATCTGGACATGGCATTTATCAAGGGGAACAAGATCAAATTCCAGATCAGCTTAGAAAGAATGCATCACTCCAGAGATTGGGAGTCAGATGGAGGAGAAGCCCTACCTCACCCCATTCCGATCTCCTCAACTGCTTGCTACAATAAATACCTCTTGGAAACATTAGGTTTCTGAAAACATGTACTATATAATTTTGGAGGGCATCTGGAGAGGAATAGCTAGAAAAAAAAATGTTGCTGCGACAGTGGACTAAGGTCATATTTTCCATGAAAAATGTGACTAAATATTGAGTCCTTCAAATGCTATGCCATGATTTCTGACATCTTGCTCCTGATAACAGCACTTTCTATTAGGTCTTTGTCTGTGTGGTCCCATTTAGTTAGTGAGAAATCCAAGGTGAAGACTTCTTTCCAATTGAGTCTAGTTCAGTGAAAATGAACTTGATAACAAAGCCTCAGACAGCATGATGACTTTCCTCTCAGAAAACATTTTTCCAGATCACATTTTTTATTATTCCACTCTTTACAGGCATTCCATGGAACACTGAGCCTGTGTCTATTTCATTACTGATTATTCAAAGGCTGTCATGCTTGTGTATGGATATGTTGGACAAGTGATGTTTGTTTTCTGAAAAGAACAAAATAGCCATTTAGAGTGAATTTTTTGCCTCAAGCTGTAGTCATTCTTTTTAAAATTTACCTTTGGGGACAATCAAGAAAAGCATGTTAGACTGTAAGACTTAAGCTGTGAACTCTGTGTCTTGAGTCAAGAGAGTAAGATCCAGTCCTTGGAGAAAATTTTAAATCTTTTCCTGTGAGGCATCAACTTGAAGTATAGACTGTTAGTGTAAGATGGGGATTGTACTGTTGAATTCAGTAAAGTTCTCTTTCCACACATGAAGATTTCTCCACTACTAGGAGAGCAGGGGTCAGGTGCATCAAGTGCAATAACTTGAATCCATAATACAAGTGCAAGAATTAAAGACTGTGGAATAATTTAATAAATTAGTAGATCATGAAAATCAGTGATCCAGTACAGGATGTAATCAGGGTTACATGGGCAGCCAAACCAGAAACTAGACAATCATGAACCATACTCAGGCCAGGGAAATGACAAAGCCTTTAGTCAAGAGTCAAAATCAGGCACAGGAGGAACCAACCAAAGTCAGGGGAAGAAAGACTGTGAAGGGCTCTCCTGGAAAGATAAGCTTTGGGTCAGAAAAAACACCAGTAACTAAACCAGTGCCACTACTTATAAACTGCATGACCTTGCTTAGGTTATTTACTCTCTCTAAGATTAATTTCTGTGAGATTAAGTCAATTTTCTCATCTTCAAAATGGTAATAGGAGGTGTGATTGAAGGATAACCTGAGATGGCATGTTTACTTTTTTAATATAATGCATGATATATAATATATTTGAAAGCTATGTTCATTTTATTTTTATTATGAATCTCATCTATCAAAGAGAAAGCACATGTCAGCCACCATCGTGGGTACTTGAAACAGTTCTTTTTTCTTTTCTACTCTGCTGGTAGTAGCTGTTTTTCTCTTCCAAGTTGTATGCAATAGAACAACCACAAACATGCCCTGGCTCAAGCAATACGTGACCAATTTGCCCCAATGTACGGAGGACTTTCCAATTTTAACCAGAATGTTGCAGGTCCCCGGAAACTCCCAGTCCCAGACAAACCAGGCTGACTGATCACCCTGATTAGTGTTTTCACTGTTCAACAAACATTCTCTGAGCAGTTACTTTGAGCCAAGCATCTTCTTAAATATTCCACCCAGCAATGGTGCCAATCATCTGTGCAGCTCCAGTTCTCCTTACTGCATGAGAACTGAGCATGTAGGTCCATAAAGACTAAGTGGAAAGCAGGACGGCCATTGTTTCTGTGGAGCCCCAAAGGTAACACATGGTATTGTTGAATCCTGTGAGTTGGGACATCTTTAGCATATCAGAGAAGACATAAGAGTGTATGTGCTAGCCGGGATTGGTGGCTCAGCCTGTAATCCTGCGCCTTTGGGAGGCTGAGGTGAGTGGATTGCCTGAGCCCGCGGGTTCAAGACCTGCCTGGGCAGCGAGACCTCATCTCTACAATAAATCAAAAAATCAGCCGGGCGTGGTAACGCATGCCTGTAATTCCGGCTACTTGGATATCTGAGGCGGAAGGATCACCGGAGCCCAGAAGGTCGAGGCTGCGGTGGCCAGGAGCGGCCACTGCACTCCAGTCTGGGCGACAGAGTGAGACTCCAACTCAAAAA
>NW_007245936.1:498427-514027 GCF_000164805.1 Carlito syrichta
AAAAAAAAAAAAAAAAAGAGGGTATGGGCTGAGAGGCATGAAACCAAATGTATTCCGCCATTTTGACCTGCAAAAAGAGCCATTTCGTGTATTTATAAAGTGTTATTGCAGTGGCTGCTCAGTTCACAGCAATCCAGTCCAGGCAGCAGTTCCCACATGGCAGGGGCCATGGCACTGCCTGCATGACTAACCCCCCAAATGGCCATCACTGATAGATCAGGAGTAAGCACTTAATACAGTCTGATGCACCCAAATATCCAACCAAAGGCAGAGAAAGACAGAGAAACAAAGTTATCAAAGCTCAATCACAATAATGGCAGCTGTCCAGGCAGAAAATCTAAGCACTTTAGCTCTTTTGTGTCTTGGAATCTCCTTAAATTTTGCTTTTCCGTTCCACGTTACTGACGCCCCTCTTCTATTCCAGCAGGTGCTTGAATGCCCTTCTAATTATTTTACTTTTTTTCTTAACCTAACCAGGGTCAGATATTATCATTCAAAATAGAGAAATATAAACAAATGCAGATTGGGTATAGTTGCTCACACCTGTAATCCAGCACTTTGGGAGACCTCAGCAGGTGTCTTGCTTGAAGCTAGGAGTTTAACACTAGCCTGGGCAACAAAGCAAGACCCCTATCTCTAATAAAGAAACAAACAAGCAAACAAATGCAAATATTTGGTGGTATAACAGATTTTCTGAGTTCTCTGAATATAGGAATCCTTTATACTTGCTCATCATTGTATCACCAGTGCTAGTAAAGTCCCAGTCGTAGAACAGGAGTTCTATAAACAGAGAAAACAAAGGTAAATATGAAAATGAAAGAGAAAATAAAAGACGTATGAACTAAAGGAAACCTTTTGCTTTTACTTTGCTTTTATCTTCATTTGGGAGAGGGAAGATACAAAGTTTTTATTTGATAGTTTTAAAAAAACTGTCAAGCAGTCACTAAGAGAGTTACCAGAAGGCCATGGGATCAAGTTTCCCAAAATTATTTAATAACCTCAGATACAAGAAATATTTGTCAAGTTAGCCCTAACCTTGAAAGCTCTAATGCTAAAAACCAGGGAATATCTTGGAGAAAAACTAAACCTAAGAACTCTGGCTTTTTGGAAAATTCCTTGTCACAATTATTTGACCTTCCAAATGGTCGATGAAACTATCTGTCTTTTGGCATCATTTTAAAAGGCCAGTCTTGACAATCACCTATGAAAGTACCCAATAAAAGCAGGGTTTGACAGTCTCAATTTAAAAACCAACTGAGATAGAGTTAGAAATAAAGTCAAGAGAAATGATACTGCTTTCTCTGCCTCTGATAAAAGCTGGGTAGGTGGGTGTAGTCAATTGTACAGGAACAGTGAACGCCCTAAAAGCCTTCCCCAAATTAGGCATACCTGCCCCAACAATCGTAAACAGCTCTTGCCCCAGGGTAAGATTATTACAGCTATACTTACTGCAGGACCTCTGACACATCAGATCACACATTCTCTGTTGATGGGCAGATTCCTAAAAAGAGGACAAAAATAGCTGGTCCAAACTGTTTCCAGTTCCTTCCCTTCGTCATCAAAAATGGGACAAAGTTTGGAAACAGGATAGGATAGGCAAGTCAAGTTAAGGAGTTTTCTTTCACAGAAACAAGAAACATGGAAATAAAAGGTCCTCACTAAAAGTTTATTGTTGCTCTGTTGTTGTTTTTTGAGAAGTAAAGAAATATGGTGGAAGAGGATATCTTAGTCTATTTTCTATTGCTATAACAGAACACCATAAACTAAATTATAAAGAAAATAAATTTACTTTTTACAGTTCTAGTTCTGGTCTTTCTCTTTCTCCAACTTACAAATGGCATGTCATGAAAATTCTCAGTCTTCATAATTCTATGAGCCGGTTCCCTTAATAAATCTCCTCTTATATATCCATGTAGGTTCTAGTGTTGCTGTTTCTCTGGAAAACCCTGACCAGTGCAGGCTCCAAGAAGCCCTCGTTATCTTCTCATTCTGTCTCAAGGTTGTGTTTCTGCAGTAAAGTGTTCTTTCCTCTTTGACCCTGCCAAGGATCTACACCTGCAATGATGCATTAAACTTTGCACTTTGAAATAACTCAACAAACAGTTTCAGAAATAACACTTCAGATGAGTAGAAAGACTGATTCATAATGGAAAGGATTAAAGGTAATAAGTTTCAAAGGTTTTTAAAATCTTGGCCAAGTGCCAAGAAAGAGAAGTCTAATTGTAATCTGTGCATACTTAAAAGTCTAAAAAAGAAGAATGGATAGAATGCATGGCACTTACTCCCCCCCACCCCATGTCTTTACTTTTAAAACATTTTTAAAGTGCAGTTTGGAACCTGGGATAAATCTAAGAAAGAGACCACAGAGGGACTAGAATTTCACAATGCTGTTGGATATGTAGGGCCAGACCCAGAGCTAGGATTTAGCAAGACTTCTACAGAGAAAAAGAATAATGATTAAAAGTGTGCAAAAATATCCCTCAGTTTCCTCTTAAGGATTTTATCGTGTTCAAACTGGATAAAGAAAGCTAAGTCTTAAGTCAATAGCAAGCTTATGTAAATAGTACATTGTTGGCCTTGGTGAGAAAAAAGAATGGCTAAGACAGCCTTAAAGTTTTTCTGTTCCACTGAGGGAGCAGCCTTAAGTGACGGAAAGTGAGATTGAGTTTAATACCTAGTTGGAATAAACTAGTATGAATTCATTACTATGGGAACCAGGGAAATTTTAAGGCAAATACTTCTCATGAGTATATCTTGGAAAAGAGGAATGAAAAACTGCTAACAAATAGATAAACATAGACTTAAGGGTCTACCTAATATTTGACATAACATTATTTATTCAAGGATAATGCTGATCTTTTTGAGATTCAATTTCTGCATAGTGCACTGGGAAATATACAAGAGATCTCAATGCATAAAAGACAAAGTAATATTCTCAGATCTTCAAAACAATTGTTTTTTTTTTTCTTTAAGACTTCCATTATCATATTGACTGCTTGTCAGCTAGTGCACTATAAAATAAAAACTGCACTTGGTATTAAGGGTTCTGAGGTTGAGAGGCTGTTTTGCCTCTGAGTTTCTATGTGTAAGATATTAAATTATTCATTCAAAATATTAACTGATCTCTATCTCATTCACCTACATAAGACTTCCTTGATGTCTCTCCTGCAATCGAATAAAATTTGCTACCACATCAATGCCTAGTTGGCCATATGACTCACTTGGTCAATGGAATACGACATCCAAATGAACACAACCATTAAGAATTATCATTTATTTCCACCACTTTTCTTTTCTTTCTGCCACAAAAGAGACTCATAATTAGGGGTTTCTTCTTCAGCCTGAACCAAAGGACAAAGAAAAAATGCTGACCACAGCCACCACAATCAACCTTCAGTCAATAAGAATTTTGAGCAAGAAATAAACTTTGTTGTTTCTAACCACTGTGATTTTCTTTTTAATTTTAAGTCTCTCAATGTCTCAGAACGTTGCCTATCCATAGCTTCTGCGGGGAGAAAACAGATAGATGATAGATAGATAGACGGACAGATATAGATAGATGGAGATGATAATGTTGTGGAAGACTGAGTTGTATGAAGAACAAAGTACTTGCATTTTAAATAACAAACAAATGAAAAGTACTAGATGAAAATATAGTTAAAATGTTGCATAATTTCACATTCAAAATATTACCCTCAACACAATTTAAAGTTGTCTTTATTTCTTAATATCATCATGAATACTGATTAATGAATTTTACTGTAATAAGAACATGAAATCAATATTTGCATTTATATCAAAGCTCCATCACTTTTAAATCATATGACCTTGAACAAATTGCCTCATCTCTGTCTGAGTTCCTGATCTGTAAAATGGGATAATATTTTAGCTATTGAATATAAAATTAATTAATATATCTAGAGTTCTTAGTTACTTGCACAAAAAAAATTCTATCCAAGTGTTAGCTATTATCACTGCAGAAAGTATCCTTAGGTGTTCTTCTGGCATAGAAAACAATTTTTCCTTTGTACTGTGTGGTCCTAGTTTATATGTTTTCATAGCCAGAGACTCTCCTTTCTTATATTCTGTCACAGTCAATGTTACTACTTATAGTGTCTTCTTATATGTCAAAAGTCAGGCCTCTAATTTGTTGCCTTCTTATTCTAGAGGAAATTTTAGCTGAAATTTAAAGAAACCACTAGGTTTTATTGGGGGGTGGAAAGATGATGAAGGAAGTTCAAATGCTTATTACTTTTTAAAAATGGGTCAGTAGGTGAAAACTCAACTTTAAAAGTGTTTTGAACAAGATACCTATATTTTTACTCATGATAACAATAAACAAATAACTAAATACTAGATTTGACTGGTTCATTAGTCCCTAGTTAGTGAGATTTTTCTTCATAAACAATGTCAACAATTTAAGCAAAATTTTTGTTTTACTTATATTAAGGTGTTTGAGGATTTTTAGGGGAGAGGTTGGGGAAATAGGGTTTATTATCCAGAGTCAAGCACAAAGTATAACACCTCATTACTTCTTCTAACTCTTAAGGTAACCACCTCACTCCTCACTCCTTCATTCCCAAGATGACCAAC
Organism: Carlito syrichta; assembly: GCF_000164805.1. Taxonomy (NCBI): domain Eukaryota; kingdom Metazoa; phylum Chordata; class Mammalia; order Primates; family Tarsiidae; genus Carlito; species Carlito syrichta. Next base: position 503,021 of record NW_007245936.1, read on the forward strand.
AGTGATAAAATTTAGTTACACTTGCTCTTTTCTCATTTAGAGCATTAACATTTGGGCTGTTGATTGTCCCTAACAGATATATTACAAATTAAAAGCAAGCAAAACTTTTCAAGGCATGGTATAAGACATAGAGATATTCTTCCATTATTTTCAAAAACATCAAGTGAATGGAATGAACTTCTTTGTGTTATAGTATTCATATCTCAAGACCTACTTCCATGTGCATTTGTTCACAGATGAGGGAAGACAACATGTCCAAGTAGTAGAATTATCCAAGTATCTTCTAGCATCCATTATGAATAAAAAGAATTGAAGATCATCAATTTATATCAAGATGATTATGTAAGAATGTTAATTTTATAAGAAATACCAAATATATTAGTCACAAAAAAGTAGGTTTTGCTATCATCACCCCCAAATTGCTGGTTTAAAGCAAAAAAAAAAAAAAATGTTTCTTGCTCACAAGCCTTTAAAGGTTGGCGGGAATAGGATTACACTCTGGGTCTGACTTAACCAGAACTCAGACTTGGGCATAGTGTCACCAAATTGGAAGATTACTTGGCTCCATTTAACAGATAAAAAGCAATATGGAAAATCACAACTTAGCCCTTAAATTATTTGCCTAGAAAAGACATATGTATTTCTTTGACCTAGATGAGTGTCCTGGTGATATCTAAACTGGAATGCATGTAGGAACTAAAATCTGACTACATGCCCAGAGGAATGCATCTAGAAATACTGGGAAACAGAACTAGAGTTCAACACACTAGAAGCTTGTTACCCAATTGTTCAAAGTCAGCAATAGAGTATAAATCCCATGTAGTTTGTAATAATATTTCATTTATATAACAGGTTTTTCTGTTGACTCTCCATTTATATACTGCTATTTTTTTTTAATTTGTCATCTCCTTGATTCTATGTGAGGCACTGGAGTTTTAAATATAAACTTTGAGTTCTAAAAATCAACCTTTCATATGATGCCACAACCCCCCTACTGGGTATATACCCTGAAGAACTCAAATCACTCTATGAAAAAAATGCCTGAACACATATGTTTATTGCAGCATTGTTCACAATAGTAGGATCATGGAACCAACTGTGTTGCCCATCAAAAGAGGATTGGATTTTAAAAAGTGGAATATATACACAATGGAATATTATACAGTCATAAAGAAGAACAAAATCATGAATTTTGCAGCAACATGAATGGAATTAGAATTTATAACACTGAGTGATCTTTCACAGAAACAAAGATCTGAGTATCACATGTTCTCACTCATAAGTGGACCTTGAACAACTACCATAATTCTATAAGAAAAGGACTGACAGTGGTGGAAAACTATGGGAGGGGGGCAGGGAGTTGGGATTAACAGTAGTCTATATCTGCCCGGGGAAGGGGAGGCACACCTCATCAACAAAGGTACCTTCACAATGAATATTTGTATACCTAACCCTTAACTGTACCCCACAATTTTAAAATAAATTTTAAAAAATTAAAAATAAAAAAATAAATATAAGCTTTTTGTTCTCCATTGGCTTAATGCTTTAGATGAGCACAGAGTTGTCTATAAAAACAAAATCTATCCAATCCAGGCTGGAAGAAAAGGTAGTCTGGGTAGCTTTCTGAGCAAAGTAACAGAAGAAGCTTTCACAGCATGAGTAGGTGTTACCAAAGGCACCCAGGTGGAGAAGTGGAAAAAGCACTCATATGCCAGACCAGAAAAAAAAAGTGCATTCCAGGTACTTGTGGTAGACAGATTCTTGGGACAGTATTAAATTAAAATTCATACTTTTTTGTCTCAAGTAAAACTTGAAAAGAAATTGAAAATTTACAAAGCTGTATTTGCTATTTTAGAAACTAGAGATCTGGATTTGTCATAAACATGCACAAAGGAAGTGTAGAGATGGCAAGCATTCATCACTAAACTGCATATCTGAAAGGACTGTTGATGGAGTCTTGCAGGAGGTTTTGCTATGCACAGAAATTTCACCAAAGAATGTGAAGCAAATTCATCTAGAGAACTCCGAGCTTGCCCTGAGGCCTTAAAAAAAATGTCTCCTCTTTTCAATAAGTCCTGCTTTTCTGAAACTGCTGTCAGAATGTTGAAAAGCCAGGCAGGAAAAGAAAATACAGATCCTTGAGAGTGTTAGAAAGTCAATTTGATAAGGCTTTATTAAAATAATAATTATTTTATGTTATCATCTCCTGAACACTGATCTGTCTTTTTTTTTTACCTATATGACCATAGGTCTCTTTAAATAGCAGGTGAGTATTCCAGCGTGCTGCTAAACACTGAGCATCTTTTCCTAGTGGAGGATATACACATCGTTGGGAGTGAACGAACAGTATTCAAAAGACCATGCTGCTGGAGCCTCTTTAATTGTGAATCCAGGCACCGTTAGAGAAGATGATTTATCCTTGCTGAACTTTTGTTTTTTCAATCCTACAGTGGAGTCAGTAACAACATCAGAAACCTGTGAGTATGAAATTAAATTAATCAAAGTAGATTATTTTGCATTGGTAACAATCTCTTCCATAGCACATTGATATTATCCTTTTCTGAACTCCTATAAACGGAACAGCTTGTTCAACCCAATTTAACATGCTACTACATACACTCAGTGGCACACTCTCTAACAAATAATTGCATGGTGTTTTACAAGTGATCAATTCTTGCATGTATTATCTCATTTAATGACTTTGACCCTCACCACTCCCTGTGAGTGAGTTGTTGTCATCATCACCTCCATTCACAGTTGTATATGTGCCCAGTTTAGAGTGGTGTTAAGTGACAGAGTTGAATTAATCAGGAAGCCTGGAACTCTGTTCACCATGTGACATGTGCTGGATACCTGATCTTAGAAAAGTCACTGGTTTCTGAGGTTTCAGCTTTCTCATATGTAAAATGAGCATAGTTATTCGTTAACCATCTCATACAGTTGGTGAGAGGATTAAACAATGCAATATAAGATACAAAGCAATTTCTCAACACATGATGGTTCTTTTCCCTGAAATTTTACATGTTGCTCTATAGTTTACTATAATGTCTACTATTATTTTTATACTATTGTCTGTTTACTCCAACTTGATAGGCCAAGGAAAGGAATGTCTGAGAAATAAAAAATAATAATAATTTAAAAATTATATGTATATGTTTTATACATTCTTAAACGTCATATAAATATTATGTATGTATATAATAGTAGTATTCATAGAAGTATAAACATAATATCTATATTATACTATAATATTTATACTATAATAATTATATTATACTATAGTAATTATAAAATATATCCATGATAGAGTATATAACAATATCAATTATGAATATATTATTCACATTGGATGTATAAATTTTTATATATTATATTAAGTATATGATATGCAAAAGATGTTCTTACATTTTATACATGTTTCACAACATCTTGGCAGAATTGAACTTGGACTGGACATAGGTGGCATATGGAGAAAAGTAATCATGACTACTGCACTAAGATTGGAGTTGAATATTACCAAAAAGAGAGGAAAAAACATCCCTTACCTTCAATCCCAGGAGATTACATACAGACAATACACAGCACCAACAGCAAATATTTATTTGCAAGTGAAAATTTACCTGAATGTAGAGAGGCTTCCTGGGATAAACAGGACCAATGTCCAGACTCTTTCCTGACCACCTGGCAGCTAAATCTGACAACCGGTTTGATGGGGCCTCTAATGCCTAGGTCTCTAATAATGATGACTGCAAGTGCTTGTGTAAGGTAGAATAAGGGCCTCCCAAAGATGTCCATGTCCTAATCCCTAAATCTATGAATATGGTGATTCACATGGAAAAGGGGACTTCCTGGTTGTGATTAAGGCTCTTGCGATGAGACAAGTGTTCTGCATTATCTAGTTGGGTACTACTCAGCTAAGGAAGTCCTCATGCGTGAACGAGGGAGACAAGAGAAGCAGAGGTAGGGGAGACCTGATGGCAGCAGCAGAAGCTGGAGTGATGTGGCCACAAGCCACAGGAAGGTGGAGAGCCCCTCAAAGTTAAGAAAGTCAAGAAATGGAGTTTCCTCTAGCATCCAGAATAAACAGTTCTGCCAACCCCTCATGAAAATCCTGCAAGACCCATTTCAGAATTCTGATCTCCGAACCTGTGATACATTAAATTATGTTGTTTTAAACCACCGTTTGTGGCAGTTTGTTACTCCAGCAATTGGAAATTAATGCAGTCCTTTTTCAGGGCCAACACAAATTCCTCTTGGCCAGTCTCATTGTCACAGGGTTTGGCCCTGTGGTATACTTCCCTTATTCATTAGTCTGAACCAAAGTGTACTAAATCTTCCCTGGCCTTTTGCATGTGGAAAACTGTTGTCCTATGCTCTCGATACTTCACATATTATTGTGCATGTACCCATTTCACTGTTTCTGATTTTACTCCTAGCTCACTATCTCTGGGTCTTAGGCATAATTCTAAGGGGAAAATAGGCCAGAAACAATGTGCATGCCTAACTCCACGTTATGCTTGAATCCAATCAGCCTCTCCTCTCCTATCCTTCCATTATCTGACTACTAACACACACCACAGTGTCTGACTCATGGTAAAATTGAATGCATATTTACTGATGGGCAGCCCAGTCTTGGACCAGCCTGATGCACCATCTTCCTTGAGTTTCTGTTGACACTTCCCAAGTGCTTCTTTGTGGCTCAACCATTACCCACTCCATGCAACTCTTTCCCAAGGTGTAGAACGTGGGCCCTCCACTCTCCACCCCCAGTCATTCTCAGAGTGGTCATATTCCAGAATAAACACATTGTTGTCAGTTGAATTGTGTCCCTAAATAGATATTTTAAAGTCCTAACCCCAAATACCTATGAATGTGACCTTATTTGGAAATAGGACTTTTGTAGATGTCATCAGTTTAAGAAGAGGTTACACTGGATGCAGGAGAGACCTAATTCAACAGCTAGTCTCCTTACTAGAGGCAAAAAACATGGACACAAACACAAACAATAGGAACACAGGCATGTGAGTGCAGAGGCGGTGTTTGTAACACTGCCACGCGACAAGGAATATCACTAACACTGCCACGAGACAAGGAATATCACTAACAGTCAGTGATCACCAGAGGCTAGGAGAGAGGCATGCAAGGATTTTCCCCTGAAGAGCGTCCACAGAGAACCAGCCCTGCTTGATTTCTGACTTCTGGCCTCCTTCATGTGAGAGAATAACTCTCTGTTGTCTTAGGCCATCAAATTTGCTGTACTTTGCTACAACGACCTTAGAAGACTAATGTATTCATCTAGGATAAAGTCAGAATCTTTGCTACTTAAGCATCGCTTTGCATCCGGTCACTCAGATTCAAGTAATGTATTACATCTATCCACATGCACAATGATACTCCGCTTTATGTTGATTTGGGCTGACAAAGATGGAACTATTTTTGTCATGCCAGCAGGAAGGGGAACACTCTACATATTACATTGCCTGGCAGAGTCCCCACTGGGGTAACCTGCACTCATTAACATCGTCTGACTATAAAGTAAAAGTTAATGTGTCAGCACAGTGGTAGTCCTGTTAACTACTGATTTGTTTTCTCATTTGCGTAAATGCAAACTGAACTCTTTGTGGAGCTAAGGAAAGAAACCCTCATCAGGGAGTTTTATATGTTACATAAGTGTTTCATAAGTGTTTATATGTTACATAAGACACCTGGGCCTTCTTGTACATACAAAATCCTATGCCTGAGCTGTACAATTTCTCTTGTAAATAAAAAGTTCAAAAATTTTAGCATGTGGTATTCATCCAAACCCCTCAGGGAAATAGACATTGTGCATTTAAAATAAAACCAGCTATCACCAACTCAGAGGTGTAACTCATACAGCTACCCCATCCTGATGAGAAAAGCAGGGTGTGCTGTGGTCATCCAACTTGGACAGTGAAGACGTCTTCTGGAGCAAGGACTCCAAATCAAGTAGTAACCATGGCACTGCCCAATCCCTTGGACTGCCTTGTTAGGTGTATTTTAGAAGATTTTCTAAAGAAAGACTTCTAATAGAAGACTTGGGAGATTTCCTAAAGAACGACTTCTAATAGAAGACTTGGGAGAGTCGGAAACATGGTGGCCAAGCCAGTCGGACTATGCGAGTCTCCATGTGAGGGAGTGAATGTATGGAAAATTTTGTGTATGTTATTCTTGAATCCAATCAGCCTCTCCTCTCCTATCCTTCCATTATCTGTTGGCCCTGAAAAAGGACTGCATTAATTTCCAATTGCTGTTGAGCGAGTGGCCATGTGAGTGGCTGACTGAGTGAGCGCTAGGGAGCTGGCAGCCAGGGCTCTCCTGGAGCAGCGGCTGGTGACATAGCTGCTGGGTTTGGATCCTAGTGATTTCTGGGATGCAGAAGCCAAGCACCATTTTATTTTCCTTTTTTCTTTTTTCCTTTTTAAATCAACAAACCTGCCCTGGGAAGAAAATGCTGGGAGAGTCTATCTAAATGGGGCTCATGAGAGGGTGGCCAGGCCCTTGGTGTAACAGCTGGTGCTACAGTTTCTCTGCTTCATCCTTGGCTCTTCCCAGGTCACAGAAGCCAAACGCTTTTTTTTTTTTTTTTAAATGGACAGAAATTTTCCTTTGAAAAAATGGTGGGAAGAAACTTTCACCCCAGGTTTTCCCTCACCATTGAAGTGGGAGAGAGACTGCAGACTCCTGGCTTTGCCTCACCACTTCAGCAACTGGCAGGGCTGTGTCAGGGGTTGTAGTGGGAGTCCAGAAGCAAAGTCCCATGAAGAGGACAAGAGAAGCAACTCACCACCATCTTGAAGGCAGGGCAGGAAAGTACTCCGACTTCCTCACTACGAGCAACAGACTCGATCTCTGTGACTGATGGATCAACTACTCAGGGATTGATCATGGCTGGGATTGATCATGGCCCAGAGGGAATATCCTGAGAGCACAAACTTCTGAGGGTCCTACTGAGTGCTGAGTTCCAGGTGCCCCACCCCCTATCCTGAACAATTACAGAGGGTAGGGATTTTTTTTTAAATTTTCAATTATTTTTTAATTTAAAAAATATTTTGACTGTTTTTCTGTTAGTTCATTTATTTTTAAAATATTTTTCCTTTATGCATGAATGTGTATGTGAGGGTTTGATCTGCATACCCCCCAATTTTTTTCTTTTCTTTTTCTGCTTCTTCCTTCTTTTATTTGTCATTTTCTGCTATGTGTGTATGTAAATGGATGAGTTTTCATCTTTCAATTTTGTTGATGCTGTTGGTTTGTTTTTACTCTTTTGTTCTTCTGGGTTTTTTTTTTTATTTTCATTTCTTATAGTTTAAGGTGTGTGTCAATATATGTGTGAGGGTTCAACCTGAATTTCTTTTTTTCCCCTTTCTGTTTTTCTTCTCTATTCACTTTGTATTAGGTATGTGTGTGTGTGTTTAGTTTTCTTGGGGTTTTTTGGAGTTGTTTGTTTTGCTTCACTTTGTTGTTATTCCAGTTTGTTTTGGTGTGTGTGTGTGTGTGTGTGTGTGTGTGTGTGTGTGTGTGTGTGTGTGTGTGTGTGTGTGTGTGTGTGTGTGTGTGTTCAATTGTTTTGGCATTGGTTTCTGCTTTGCTTCGCCATATAGAGTGGTAGTGGGGAGTGGGTCTCAGGGATCACGTATCACAATAAGTGAACATTGCAATTTGCAAGTAGTTTCTGAATCCTAGCCTCCCATCCCCTACTTTAGTCAAACTTCAAAAACTACAAGAGACAGCAAAGCTTCCTATCCACTGTCCTATTTAGAACAAATCCAGAGCCTGGATCAGGAAGAGCAGAGGACTGAGCAAACATAAGAAGGGAAAGCCTCTCCCACTGACACTGAAAAGCATAATTAAATAGAAAAACAAGAGATCTGTCACGAATGAGGAAAAACCAAAAAAAGGCCTCAGGAAATTTCAAGTGCACCAAAGACAAAACTCCTGAAAAATCAGACCTTGGAGTTCAAACAATGGAAGTCACCAATGACTGTCCCCAGAATATAACAGGGATCAGGGAATGGATGGAAAGAGTGAATAAGACTCAGGAAAGACAAAATGTGACACTGAAAGCACTTGTAACAGAGATTTTGGCAATAAAATAATTCATCCAGGAAATAAATAACAAGTTGTCAAGCATGGAAAGTAGAATTAATCTAGCTGAAGAAAGAATCTCAGAACTTGACGATCAGAACATGGAATTATTCCAATCTATAAAAAACATAGAAAGAAGACTCAGAAAGAAAGAGCAAAGCCTACAAGAGATGTGTGATTATATCAAGAGACTGACCCTACACCTGATTTATATCCCAGAAGAAGAAAGGAAAATGAAGAAAAACTTGGAGCAAGTATTCCAAGAGGTAATCCAAGAAAACTTTCTCCATCTCACCAGAGATGTGACTAGCCAAGCACAAGAGAGAGACATCAAATAAGAAGATCAACCCTTAGGCACATAGTAATTTGCCTACACAAAGTAGGCACAAAAGAAAAAATCCTAAAGGCAGCAAGAGAGAAATGTCAGACTACCTACTGGGGAAAATCAATCAGAATAGTAGCAGACCTATCGACAGAAACACTACAAGCAAGAAGGGACTAGAGCCCTATATTCAAAGTCCTCAAAGAAAAGCAATTTCAACCAAGAATTTCCTATCCAGCCAAGCCCAGCTTCATCAGTGAGAGAGAATTAAAATCCTTTTGAGACATTCAATCCCTAAGAGATTATACAGCTTCCAGACCAGCTCAGAAAGACACTTAAAAAGGTATTAAGCACAGAAGAAAGTAAAAAAAGAATGACCACACACCTCCCAAGAGAACAGCAGAGCACAGAATCAATAGAGAATACAGCACAGCAGGAAACTTGAAAAAACATGCATACATTAACACCAAAGCCAAAAGAAAAGAAGCAAAGAAAAAACTTTATATAAGAACCTCATGACAGCAATAAAAAAAATCACATTTCAATAATAAACCTGAATGTGAATGGACTAAATGCACCACTGAAAAGATACAGAATGGCAAACAGGCTAAGAAACCATGACCCAATTATTTGCTGCATCCAGGAGACCCATCTCACCACAAGGGACACACACATACTCAAAGTTAGGGGATGGAAATCAAATTTCCAGGCAAATGAATCACAAAAGAAGGCAGGAGTGACAATCTTAATATCAGACCAAACAACCTTTAAGCTAACAAAAATTAAAAAACATGCAAAAGGACACTACAAAATAATAAAACAAAAGGTTCAATCCATCAACAATAAATATCCATCCCAAACATATATGCACCCAACACAGGGGCACCAGCATTTATAAAGCAAATACTAAGCAAACTAAAATAAGATATTGACTTTAACACTATTATAGCAGGGGACTTGAATACCCACTGACAGTCCTAGATAGACCATTGAGGCAAAAAATCAATAATCAATCCAGAACCTAAACCTGATGCTTGACCAAATGTACTCAATAGATACCTACAGATTATTCCACCCAACAACCACAGAATATACATTCTACTCATCATCACATGGAACATAATCCAAGATCGATCACATCCTTTGCCATAAAATGAGCATAAACAAATTCCACAAGGTTGAAATCTTGCCATGCACATTCTCAAACAATAGTGGAATAAAAATAAATATCAACACCCACAACATTTGCCCAAAGCCCACAAAGACATGGACACTAAATAGCATAATGCTGAACAACTACTGGGTCAACACTGCAATCAAAGCAGAAATTGAAAGATTCCTGGAAACAAATGAAAATGAAGAAACATCTTACCCAAACCTCTGGGATGCTGTGAAAGCAATTCTCACAGGTGAATTTTTATCCCTACAAGCATACATCAAGGAGACAGAAAGATCACAAGTGGAGAGCCTAACAAATCACCTAAGGGAGTAGTAAAGAACAGACCACCAAAGCCCCAACTTTAGCAGAAGAATCCAAATCACCAAAATAAGAGCCCAAATACTGAACATAGAAGACAAAAATATCACAGAAAACATCAACAAAACAAAAAGATGGTTCATTGAAAGAATTAGCAAGGTTAATGGATCCCTAGCCAGAATGACCAATAAAAAGAGAGAAAAAGTCCAAAAAACCCAATCAGAAATATCAAAGATCAAATCATAACTGATTCTGAAGAAATACAAAAGATTTTCAGAGATTACCACGTACAACTGTATGGAAACAAACTTGATAACCTAAATGAAATGGAGGACTTTCTGACATCACACAACCTCCCCAGGTTGAAATAAGAAGACACTGAGACACTAAATGGACCAACAAAAACTCAGAAAATTGACTCTGACAAAAGAAGACTACCTACAAAAAAAAAAGCCCTGGATCAGATGCCTTTCCAGAAGAATTCTACAAAACGTACAAGGAAGAGTTGATATCAATCCTATTGAAAGTATTCCAGAAAGATGGAATTCTCCCCATATCATTTTATGAAGCTAACATCACAATGATACCTAAACCAGGTAAAGATTCAACAAAACAAGAGAACTACAGACCAATATCCTGTATGAACATAGATGCAAAAGGCCTCAACAAGATTTTAGCAAATTGGATCCAAAAACATCTCAAAAATCATCCACCATGACCAAGTAGGCTTCATCCCCAAGATGCAGGGCTGATTCAACATCTGCAAGACCATAAATGTAATTAACTACATCAACAAATATAAAAACAAGAACCACATGGTTATTTCATTAGATGCAGAAAAAGCTTTTGATAAAATACAGCATCCTTTCTTGATAAAAATGATGTCCATCCCACCAAAGGCAATCTGCAGATTCAACGCAATATCCATTAAATTACCAACATCATGCTTCTCAGACCTGGAAATGACAATATAGAAATTCATATGGAAATATAAGCGACCATGAATAGCTGAAACAATCCTTAGCAAAAGAAATAAAGCAGGAAGTATCACACTTCCAGACTTCAAACTTTACTATAAGGCTACAGTAATCAAAACAGTCTG
>NW_007245936.1:514360-619677 GCF_000164805.1 Carlito syrichta
AGAGCAGGGAGACAGCCCACAGAGTGGGAAAAAATATTTGCCAACTGTATATCTGACAAATGCCTAACATCTAGGATCTACAAGGAACTCAAATGCGCTGAAAGAAAAAAAAATACCCCCATGAAAAAGTGGACAAAAGACATGCATAGACACTTCTCAAAAGAAGATATACGGGCAGCCAACAGACTGCTCAACCTCACTAATCATCAGGGAAATGTAAATCAAAACCACATTGAGATACCACTTAACTCCAGTAAGGATGGCCATCATTAATAAAACAAACAACAGCAGATACTGGCAAGTATGCAAAGAAAAAGGAACGCTTCTACACTGCTGGTGGGAATGCAAACTAGTGCAGCCTCTCTAGAAAACAGTGTGGAGATTTCTGAAAGAACTAGATATTGACCTTCCATATGACCCAGCAGTTCCCGTATTGGGAATATACCTGGAGGAACTCAAATCATTCTACAAAAAAGATACCCGCACACGAATGTTTGTAGCATCTCTATTCACAATAGCAAAAACATTGAACCAATCATGCTTCCCATTAAGCTGGACTAGATTTTTAAAAAGTAGTACATATACATAATGGAATATTATGCAGCCATAAAGAAGGAAAAATATATGGACTTTGCAGCAACTTGGATGGATTTAGTCTATCATACTCAGCTATCTACCATAGAAACAAAGAATAGAGTACCATGCTCTCACTCATAAGGAAACCTTGAACAATTATCCAATATTATAAGAAAGGGATTGGCAGTAGTGGGAAACTGTCAGGGGAGGGGGTGGGATTGGCAGTTGAGGAAAACTGCTAGGAGAGGGAGGGGCACACCTCATCAGCAAGGGTACCTGCATAATCATAGTTTGTATACCTAACCCTGATTGTACCCCACATTTTTTAATTAAAAAAAGAAGACTTTAATCTTTATAACTATCTATCAGCCCAGGGGTCATTTTTCTCCCATGCTCTTAAGTGTATTTGGAGAATAGTGAGATAGTTGGATAACAGGATTTCATTCTTGTGAGTAATGACTGAAACCATGTAAGGTATGGTGGGTCTTGGGAAACTAAGGAAGGTAATATGTCTCCAAATTGAAATAACATTTCTTAGATCATAGAAAAGCTAGGAAAAACCTAGTATCCTATCTTTGTAGATCTTCACGTCTAACCTTCAGTCTCCTGTCTTCATTCTCTCAGGATAATATTTAAATGCCATCACCTACTACGAGTGAAAGAGGCTGGGCTTAACTAAGATGTATAAAATGCTGTGTCTACTCAAGGTGATGCTAGCCTAACGCCCAAGCTTTTGTTTCACAGGGACTGCTTAGGAGTCTAAGAAATGGTGTCTTAGTCCATTTGAATGGATATAAAAAGATACTATACATTGGATAATTTATAGGTAATAAAAAATATATTTTCCTCGTTTCTAGAGGCTGAGAAGTCCAAGATTAAGGCATGTGTAGATTTCGTGTCTGGTGAGGGCCTGTTTCCAGGGACCTTCTCACTGTGTCCTTACATGGTGGATGAGGTGAGGGAACTCTCTGGGGTCTCTTTCATGAAGACACTAATCCCAATCAGAACGACCCCCACCTTCATTACCTAATTACCCCCCAAAGTCCCCTCCCCTAATATCATCACCTTGAGGGTTGGAACTTCAGTATATACATTTTTCAAGGACACAAACATTCAGATCATAGCAAAAAGTGAGGCACTGGCAGCCCAGATATCTACATCCACATTCTCTACCTGGAATACTACGCACTGTCGTTGTGACTGGGACTCTTTCCTGAAACTCTTTGGAGCACAAGTATCTTCGTATACAAATAAAGTGACATAAACTTTTAAAAATTCTTTTGAGAAGATAAAGCAATTGGAAGCATTTTGCAGTTGAAATCACATAATGAATCTAATCCATATTTGTTACAACTTTTTAATAGATAGTTCTTCAGTATTTTATTGAGTGCTTTGAAGCACTAAGATTATAAGATAGCTCCAAATGTTAGACACTCTTATTCTTATTTTATATGCTATAAGCCATAACTTGGTTCTTTTTGGTGGACAGATAATATTTTTCTGCAACAAAACTTTAAAATTAGAATACTTTTATCAGCAACAGAAGAGGGATGAGAATAAGTTATATTAAATTATCATTGAATATTTTTCTGTATATTCCGCAACAAAGGTGTGGAAAATTTTTTATCATTCACTACAGGAAATAAATAATCAGTCCTCAAATATTTATTTATTTATTTATTTTAATTTATTTTTTGTTTATTTGTTTGTTTGTTTGTTTTGAGTTGGAGTGTCACTCTGTCGCCCAGACTGGAGTGCAGTGGCCGCTTCCGGCCACCACAGCCTCGACCTGCTGGGTTCCGGCAATCCTTCCGCCTCAGCCTTCCGAGTAGCTGAAATTACAGGTGCAGGCTACCACACCCAGCTGATTTTTTAATTTATTGTAGAGATGAGGTCTCGCTGCCCAGGCGGGTCTCGAACCCGCGGGCTCAGGCAATCCACTCACTTCAGCCTCCCAAAGGCGCAAGATTACAGGCTGAGCCACCGAGCCCGGCTAGTCCTCAAATATTTAAATGCCTAGGAAAGAACCCCACAAAACCACAATTTATTTATGAAAAATGTGTATTTATTCTTACATGTTTAGACTTCAGTCATCTTCAAAGTACTCTCCATTTGATACAATACACCTAATGAGATGCTTTTTCTACTATTCAAAATTGTTTTTGAACTTGTCAATGTGGATGCCTTTTAATGGTTTTGTTGTTTTTTGTTTCATCTCTTCCAGATCAGCAAAACGTTTCACTTTGAGAATTTTTTTCATCTGGGGAATCAGCCACAAAAATATTGTTTGGGGCAAGATCAGCTGAATAGGATATGGCATGGAGGTTGTGCCATTTTGGTCAAAAACTGATGAATACTCAGCGCAGTGTGGGCAGGTGTGCTCATGAATCACCCGTCATGAAATGGGCAAATGTGTTGAAAATAAACTCAAAAAAAAAAGTTCACTGAAGCTGATTGCAGCTTCTCACAACAATGCTATCTAGCACACTGATGCTGATAGGCTCCTAGAACACTTACCTAGTGGGAGAAGCCTGTACTACAATTATCCATAATGTAATTCTGAGTTTTTTGGGGGGAGTCCCCACTCATGTTTCTGTTATTTTGCAAGGCTCTCTTTGAACATATGGGTAAATTTACCATTCATATATTCAGTACTAATCCTGTTTTTGTTTCTCTTGTCAAATGCATTCCTTTTCTTGTCTCCTGGACCCATCCTGAAAGTGAGAGAATATGGCACAAATAAAGAAGGAAGAAAAAAAAAAAGAAGAAGGGATGGGAGGAAAGAAAGATGAAAAAAAGAAACTCTCATATTTGATAGCAGTCACTCATTATTACCCTTAACCCTCAACCTCTAATGCCAGTTCTTGAAAACCACTAACCTATTTCCAGTCTCTCTAGATTTGCTAATTCTAGACTTCTCAAATAAGTAGAATCCCATAACATATAGTCTTTTGTGACTGGCTTCTTTATTGTCAAATTGCATTCCATTGTATGATTATGTCATATTGTATTAACCACTTATTATTGATGAACATCTGAGTTGTTTTCATTTGCAAGTTATATGAATAATGTGGCTATGACCATTCATATATAATGAAATAATGTATCACTATATATTATGCAACATTCATATGTAATCTTAATAATATATCATTATAATTCATATATAATTTTTTCATGTGAATATATGTTTTCATTTTATTTCATTTCTATTGGGTATATACCTAAGATATTTTGCTTAGATCGTGAAGCTGACAGCCTCCCCTTAATTGTCCTCTGCCAAACTCTGTATTGTTTTTCTTTTTTCACACTGCCCTGAGGCATGAAATTCTTTAAGCTGTGGTTTCAATAAAGTTAATTCCCTAAGGCAGAACTGTGAAGCTCTGAAAGAATTGTAGCCAGCTACAAAGCTAAGCTGCAGAGTGCTGACAACACCACTCTCACTTCTGACACCAATTGCAAGTTCTGATGGCTCCAGGAGTGGAATTGTTGGGCCTGATGATAACTCGATGTTTAACGTTTAAAAAAAATCCTGTCAAATCATTTCCCAAAGCAGCTGCACAATTTTACATTCTCACCAGCAGTGCCTAAAGGTTCCAATTGCTTCATATCTTCACCAACACTTGTTTTTCTTAATCATCAAAAGTGTGTGTGGCTGCAGGACTATTATCACAGTTCAGGAGTTAACATAGTGTGCCCTATGTTAAGTCAGGAACAAGAAAGTAGCTTGGAGTTTCCTTCAGCAGACACTCCTGACACAATCTTACATGCACACAGTCTTTTAGACTTCCAGGGATAAATGTAATTTTAAACTTAGGTATTTATGAGTCATCTCTGGGCCAGTATAGCTTATTTTTTCACTTAGTGTTTGGTCAGAAATTGCGTTTAAGCCTCTTGTGTAATCGAGGCTTCTCCCCTGCATTAATGGAGGTCTATGTGTGTGGCTTGGGAATGCCTGCCCCTATTTTGCAATGATTCTTCTGAGTCAGGCAGCTTGACATGTGTGTACTGGTTTTTTGACCTCCAGAATTGACTGTAAATTTTAAAAGGGTCCTTATTAGCTGTCTCTTCCTTTAGTTCTAGCTGTTAGGTTTCTGGTTGATCTGCTGTTTTGCTTGGATCATGAAGCTAACAGCCTCCACTTAATTGTTCTCTGCCAAGATCTCTATCTTTTTTTTCACAATGTCCTCAGGCATAAAGTTCTTCAACTTGAATTCTAAATAAAGTTAACTCCCTAAGACAGAACTGTGAGTCTCTGCAAAAGTTGTAGTCAACTACAAAGTTAAGCTGCAGAGTGCTCATAAGACCACTCTCACTTCTGACACCAATTGCAAGTTTTGATGGCTCCTCAAACCACATTCAGATTCTATAATTCACTGGAAAGATGCACATAATTCTCTGAAAACTATTTTATTCACAGTTACAGTTTATTATGAGGAAAGAATACAGATTAAAATCAGCCAAGAGAAGACACTTACAGGACAGAGTCCAGGAAAACCACCAAGTGCAAACTGCTCATTTTTCTCTCCCTATGAAGTCATAGACACATTAATTTCCTAGCATCAGGAAATTACATATTATCATACAACAATGCACACTGAAGCCCAAATAAAAACTGCAGAAATACAGACTTTATCAGTCCCATTGTCAATTTCTGGCTAGTACTTAAACTGTAATTTGAGAGTCAGCAAGTCTGAGACTTCCATTTTACAAGTGAAAAAAAATGAAAATTACAATAGTTGCCGTAACTTGTTTATGGATACCCAAAGCAAGGAAGCAAACTGAGTCTTAGACCCAATTCCCTAAGGTCCCTGTGAATACTAGAACACAAGTGGTCAGTCTGGACTACTTTACACATTTTAGACAAAATGCATTTATGAGGAAAGAAAACATTACTCTTTTAGCACCCTTGGGACTTTCTTTACTATAGCTTCACCGGGTGGGGTGGCTCACACCTGTAATTCTAGCACTTTAGGAGGCCAAAGTGGGAGGATTGCTTGTGCATAGGCATTCAAGACCAGCCTGGGCAGCAGACTGAGACCTCATTCCTAATTTAAACAGGGAAAAATAAAAGACATCTTCCACATCTATTACAATACTTGCTTTTCTACTGTCATATTTATGCAATACTAGTGTTCGTTTTTTTCAGTTTTTATGCTTACATCTCTTCTCTCCCCTAACTTCACTCGGTCAAAATCCCAGTGATTATGTTACAATTATGATGAAAATATAGAATGGTGATTTTCTCATTAGTCCTCATTTTGTCACAAAGTTTCGGTTATAAGCCAAAATTCCTTGTTTCAGTTCAAGCCTCCTTCCAATTAGCCTACCTTTGCACACTATCACTTCTGTAAAAATCAAGGGGGGGGGTTACTGTTCTCATTTCTTAAGCATCAGTATGTCAAATCACAGCCCCTCTAGTTAATTATCCCTCCCTAAGGTCTTCAATTTGATGCAGTGTCAGAGCCCTCTGTCACCTTTCATTTTCTTATATATTAAATACGGCCATGTAATAATAATGCAACCTTCATTTGTCTTAGGAAGACATGCTTTTGCTTTTTCCCTAATTGGTATTTAGGAAGTATGTAATTGGGGAATTTCTCTGATCTATGGATTCTGGAAGTGAGAGAAAGGTCAAATATCATTCCTAATGCTAAGCTGCAGAGAAAAGCCCAGAAATTCATGTGTTCATAACCAAGTGCACAAAATCCAAAGGTGCCAAGATTTCACAAGAAAGATTGCCCTGAGAATAAACCTATTTGGCAAGGGACAAAGGCTGAAATGATAGGCTGATTCCCTGCCCATTACTTCACACATGATCATGGGGTAAAAAGTGACTCAAGTTAGAAAAAGATTAGACAACCTTGTTTTGTTCTTAATATGAATGAACATTTAAATGAACATATTAAAAGTAGATTGACCTTACACACTCTCTCTCTTATATGAGATGACAGGCATGAAATCAATATAATGTTTTAAGTCTGTGAGCTAGAGAACTATGTTACTACATTTATTCAAAGGCCATATCTACTAAAGGGGTTTCATATTTATATTGTCCTTGTACCAATCTGGTCCTACCAAGTGAGATAAGTTCCATGTAGACAGGAACAAAACTGGTGAAAATTGCATGTGTTTAAAACACCCTCGGAAGAACCCTGTACCTGGTTGGGTTACGCTGATTTTATATGTTTCTTGTTTTTTTAACTACATTGGGTGAAAACAAGTGTCTTTTTCTTCTTTGGCTTTGCTATAGTCATCCTTTTCCAAATATTGGGTGAGTTTAGGTATACTCGGGCATTTTTGGACTCCATATAAAGAGAAAATATTGTTGGGGACTTATTTATTTTTAAATTAGTTGGATTGATTTATGTCGCTGTCAGTCGATTTTGCAGTATCAGAAAAGGGATGGCTTTCAGGAACACCCCTATTGCTCTGGTGCCAATCACTCAAACAGGTAACATGACAATTCAGGGTCAGAGATTCATATCAGGATAAATATGTCATACAGTAACCAGAATCAGGAATAAATGAGTCATCTACAAGAAATAAATGAAAAGTACAGAGACAGAATTTCATTTGCAAAAAAATCTTTCCATCATCAGATAAATAAAACTGAAAGGAAAATATTTCATTTTCATTGTTGTTTAGTCCAGATTTGCTATTCCCATACATAGATTAAACAATGCAACATATGTAATTAAAAGACACTAGGAATATTTAAATTATTTTTGTGAGAATAACATAGAATTTCTCAGAATTCTTGTGCCTAAAGGGCACAGATTTATAATAGTACTTCAAACTATGAACATGTTTACCATAGTTCATGGATGAAAGAAACTCAGTGAGAGTGTTGCCAAATTTTACAATAAATGTGTGTGTGTGTGTGTGTGTGTGTGTGTGTGTGTGTGTGTATAATATGTTGCTAGGGTGAAATATTTCTAAATTATTTTTTGAATGTTGAATAACTACGATAGAGAAAACTGAGTTATCTTTTTTTATTCTCTCCATTAAAAATTATATTAACAAATTCTTGTCACATAAAGCAATATTGAGCAGTGCAGAGTATAGAATCAAAAATATAGAAAAGAAAGCAGTCTAAGAAACATATCAGGACATTCATGAATGAAAATAGTATGCTAGTGTTTTAATTTATTCAGTCTCCTAAAATAGAATCACCATAAACTGTGTGGCTTATAAACAACATTTACTCCTCACAGTTTGGAAACTGAGAAGTACAGAATCAAGGTGTTGGAAAACTTATCTGGTGATAGTTCACTCTTTTTTAATGTATGGAGTCTTCTCCGTGTGACCTCACATGGTCGAAGGGACAAGGCAGCTTTCTGGGACCGTTTATATAAGGGGACTACCCCATTAATGAAAGCCTATCCCTCATGACTTAATCACCCTCCCCAAAATCAAGCTTCTTAATACGATCACATTGGGACTTAGGTTTCAACATATAAATTTGGCAGTGACACAAACATTCATGTAATAGCAGTTATTTTCCTAAATTTTGTGATATTGTGTAAATGTGACATTTGGATTGTTTGTTTAAGTAAATGCCTATGTTTGTACGTGATTTTGTATTTTTATTTCAACTTCTCAAACCCTAGATGTGTCCCTGCATATGAACTAAGAACATTAAACCAAGGGAGACCCCCCCAAAAAAACCTGAAATTATCTTTCTGGGGCATGGGTCTCTGGTAGTACAGGCATCCCCCATGAGGTAAGTGTTCTAGGAACCCGTCGCCATCAGTGTACAGCTAGAGTTGTTGTGAGCGGCTGCATTCAGCTTCAGTGAATTTTTGTTTATAGGGATTCTTCCAATGTGTTTTCTTATTGTTAGGCCCTGAGAGAAGCAGCACTCACCTTCCCCCATCTGCCCCTCCACCCACCGATCCCCTATGCGTCCCTCCACCCTAAACCCACAACCCACAAACCACATACCAGCTTACTGAAAACTGCTGGCAGCTGCTGACAAGGGCCAGACAGAAACTTTCCAGCCCACGCCGGATGCGACACTTTGTCTCCCCGCTTCACTGCCGCCCCCAACACCCTCCCCAATTATAGGACCCTTAAAAACCCAACCCTGCCCCTCCTTGGGCGCGACTCCCCTGGCCCATCTTTCCAGACCACGGGACCTCGCCCGGGAGTTTCTCCCCCAATAAACGCTTCGTTTATACTGGCCCTTTGTCCTGTGCCTCTTTCAGTATCTCCAAATGTTACACTTATCTCTTGATTTACTAGAGTCCCTGCCCACACTGCGCTGAGTTCTCAGCTGTTTTTCAGCAAAAATGACATAACTCACATGTCCCACCCTCCCAGTCTCATCCCGAGTGCCTTTTTTGTTGTTGTTGTTTTCCTGAATGAAAAAAATTCTCAAAGGAAAATGTTTTGCCGATGTGGGAGGAATGAAACAGAAAACAGCAGAAGCACTAAAAAGCAACAAGATTGATGAGTTTCAAGAAATGTTTTGAGCAGTTGAAAAAGCATCTCGATTGGTGTATTTCATCAAATGGAGAGTGCTTTGAAGGCTACTGAAGTTGAAACATGTAAGAATAGATTTTTTTTAAATAAATAAATTTCGGTTTCAAGGGGTCCCCCCTCATATACAATCCTTACACTTCTATAATGCTCACAGCTGGACAAAGCCAGATTCACAAAAGGATGAGCAGGTAACTTAGAGTAGAACTTGGCAAATTTTTCAATGCATTTATAATTACCCAGAGGGCCTGTTAAAACATAGAATACTGGGTTCCACCCCCAAATATTCTGGTTTAGTAGCTTTTGGATGGGATAGAAATTTTCTTATCTGTAAGTCCCGAGGAGATGCTATTAGGACCACACCTTGAGTAAAAGTGGTCTACACTCCAGAGAAAAAAAGTCGTAAAGAGTTGTTAGGGATCTAGGTGAATGCTGAGGGGTTTAAGCTTCTGCTATGTTGATGGCAAAGGCGCTTGCTGACCCATTAATTCTAGAATAGTGGGGGGAAAACAAAATAATAATGAACAAAACAAGAGTTTTGCTGACACCAAAGTTCCTCTTAGCAAAATAATTAGGAGGTCAATATTTAGAAAAATAACGCAAACAAAAAGGGAGTTAAGTTGAGCTGCATAAATCTACCATGGTAATTTGGGAATAAGAACAGAAGAATAAAAATAAAAGGAAAAGAACTCACGAGAACAAGGTCTAGAAAGCCAAACCTGTGGAGAAAGGCAGCATATGACAAATTTTGAAAGGGAAAAGAATAAGAAAGTTTCAAAAGTAAGCATATCTAATATTCCACTTAATTTATTTGTTTCATGGTATTATAAATGTCCCCATTGTCTCAGCATTCAATAGAAGTCTACTATATATATATATATATATATATATATATGTATATATATACACACATATATATTAGTATATATATATATATGGTGACCATATACATATGTATGGTCAGCTTTGCAATCTAGGGAGTAAAAGGGAAGTAAACAAAAACAAAAACTAAATTAGTTATTTTCAGCAATCATCCCCTTGTTAAAGACAACGTAGGAAGAGGATTTCAAATCTAAAAGTGGGGTCAAAGAGCAGTGGCCCATTGTACAACTATGTAATTTATTATGCAAACAGGTGTACTTTCAGAAATAAAAAGGTGTGCTATCAACTATCACACAAGAGCAAAACAACCGAAACTAGGTCTGTCCTAGACACAGTGGGGTGCATTGTTGCTGTAACCACAATGCAGTTGGATGCTACAGAACTGAGCATTCGTCACAACAGAGTGTGCAGCTCACACAAGCAGATTTTAAGCATACATCTCAGGAGCAGATGGAGCACAAGCGTCATCTTTCCAAAGTACACGGGGAGAAAGTGATCATATTTTAGTTTTCTAGGGCTGACATAAATGACAAGGCATTACAGACTGAGTGTCTAAACTACAGAAGTTATTTCCTCCCAGTTCTGGAGAAATACTAAGATCAAAGTGTCGGCAGGATTGGTTCCTTCCCAGCTCCTTCTCTTTTACTTGTAGACATCTTCCTTTCTCACAGTGTATTCCCAAGGTTTCTCTGTTTGTGCCCATGCATGCATCTTCTTTTCTTATAAGAAAAGAGTAATATTAGATAAGGATCCAGTCTATTGAATTCATGTAACAGACTGAATGTTTATGTCTTCCCAAAACTCACATGTTGAAATTTAAATTCTCAATGTGATAGCAAGTCAGGCATTTTGGAGATAATTAGGGAACAAAGGTAAAGAGGTAGAGGGCTCATGAGTGGGACTAGTGCCCTTTAAAGAAAAGATATGAAAACCCAGGAAGTGGGATCTCACTAGATACCAGATAGGCTGGCACCTTAATCTTCTTCTTCCTAGCCTCCAAAATCTGTGAGAAATACATTTCTGTTGCTTAAACCACCCAGTGGGATGATGTCTCTGTTAGAGCGGTTGAAACTGACTCAGGCATCTCATTTTAACCTCACTGCTTTTTTTTTTAAAGAACTTGCTTCCAAATACAGTTATATTCTGGGGTACTGGGGATCAAGAGTTCAGCACACCAACTTTGGGAGGACACAATTCAACTCATAAAAGCTACCTTTGAAAAAAGGAGACATTATGGGTTAACAAAATAATAAATACGATGATAGTAATAGTTTATTCAGCAAACTTTTATTGAGCAATCAGATAAGAGTTAGTTCTAATAAGCTAGTGTAGAAGGCCAATAACAAACAAGAAAGAAGCCTGATGAGTGTGATAAATTTTACAGAGAAAAGTCCAGTAGGAAAGAAAATAGCAAGTGCTGGAGGAGTGCTTGGTCTGCCACATTAAAACAGTCTCTGGGGAAGCTTGCATTGAGCAGCAACGTTTAGGCAAAAACCTGCTGAGGGGTTGAGTGTACAAGGGTAATAATACTAGCAAACACAGTTGACCCTTGAACAGCATGGGGGTTTAGGGTGCCGATGCTCTGTGCAGCTCAAAATCTGCGTACAACTTTTGACTTCCCCAAAACTTAAACCGCTAATACCTTCTTTTGACCAGAAGCCTTATCAATAATACAAAGTCAATTAACACATTTCTATGTTATGTGCATCATATACAGTAGCCACGTAAAAAAGTAAGCTAGAGGGAAAAACATCATTCAGAAAGTCATAAGGAAGAAAAATATGTTTACTATGTTAAGTAGAAGTGGATCATCACAAAGGACTTTATCCTTAGGGTCTTCATAGTGTGTAGGCTGAGAAGGAAGGCAAGGGAGGGAGTTGGTCTTGCTGTCTCAAGGGCTGCAGAAGCAGAAGTGGCTGAGATATAAAGGGAGGCAGAAGAGGTAGGCACACTAAGTGCAACTTTCTTGAATAAAAATTGCAGGCAAGTGGGCTTACATACTTTGAACTTGCATTGTTTAAGAGTCAATTGTGCATGTGTGTGTATGTGTGTGGATATGACATGTGCTAATAATAGCAACAATGTATATTTATGCATAAACACACATTATATGTGCTACCAGCTCTCAGTACTTGTTGTGCGGTAGGTATAGTTCTAAGAACTTTATTATATCCTTCTTAGTTGTCTCGAGAACTTGATAAAAGAGAAAACTTTCACGGTCACAGTTGATAGATGCTGAAACTGAAGCCCAGTGAGGCTGAGTAATTTTTCTCAAGCTCTCACGGTATAAACAAGCATTAAGATATGATTTGTGATACCAGTTGGCAGAACCACTCTGCCACCACCTGTGATATCTCACTGAATTCCCGTGTTGCTTGATGACTATCTCGGGTGAACTATTTTTGTTCAAGTCTCAGTTTCTTCTTCTGTGAAATGGGGTCAGCAGTGCTCACCTCAGAGATCTGTGGCAAATATTAAGAGTGAATTTCTGTTAACCATAGTGGGCGCTGCTGGCACATATCAGGTGCCCCGTAATGAGAGTTGTTATGGGCATCATCATTATTGCCATCGCCACCATCTACCACTGCCACAAAAGGCCTAAATAGTCTCTTATCTAAGCAAAGTATCCCCATCTGTGACATCAAAGGGTTCAAGTAAATGGCCTTAAGAATCTGTCTTACCTCTAATATTTCATGAGTCTATTTAAAATACTCATTTGAGCCAGGCTAGGTGGCTCAGCCTGTAATCTCATGCTTTGGGAGGCTGAGGTGAGTGGATTGCCTGAGCCCACAAGTTCGAGACCCGCCTGGGCAACTTGGCGAGACCTCATCTCTACAGTAAATCAAAAAATTAGCCAGGCGTGGTAGTGCGCACCTGTACTTCCAGCTACTTGGAAGGCTGAGGCGGAAGGATTGCTGGAGACTGGCAGGTCAAGACTGCGGTGGCTGGTAGCGGACACTGCACTCCAGTTTGGGCAACAGAGTGAGACTCCAACTCAAAAATAATAAATAAAATAAAATGAAATGCTCATTTGAGGAAACAATGCTATTAAAATTCAAGAAATGCAGAATTGGCTTTAAATAGGAGTTAGACATGTCAAAGGGCATTGGACATATTTCTCTGACAAGGGTGAAGGTACAAAGAAATTATCTGTACTAAGACTTTATGTCATTGAGCACTAAACAGCTTGATGATTTGTGCTCTTTTGCCTGTCCTATTTATAGTCAAAATTGAGTTTTACATTGCTAACAGGAACATTTATTCACAAACCAAGCTAGACGTGACACAGAGCACATTCAAAAAAAACACTTCCTTAGTCCATGACAACCACAGACCACTGCAGATATCTCTATAGAAATTTCGCAGTCATGAAAGTTAAAATGGGAGCATTTCCAAACTTTGAACTGATTCTATTTTTAATCTAATTTTCTTCAAATTATCATTTTATTTTCAAAAACTCTGAATGTTAGACAAAAAAATAAAACTGAGAGTTTAGCCCTCACTTTTGTTCTAGGCCGGAAAACCTAAAACATAGTTGTATAAATCTGCCTGAATGCGATCAATGGTTGATAACTCTATATCTTAAATAAACCCATTTATGTTTTTCTAATTACTGGAACCTCCTTGGACTTTTGAGTCACCAATATAAGAGAATGTGAGGAACCTTCACCTTGGCACCCAAGAGTAAAAGGATTCAAGGTATTTCCATGTGATAAAAGACCAGAGATAGAAATGACATGTAATATAGAGACCTGAAACATCTAAGAAAAGATATTGATGACTGCTGACACCACTATCAGAGTCTATTCCTTAAAGTCAGACTTAAGGTGCCCCAAATCCCCATGCCAAACAGAACCCATGGCTAAAATCCAAAGCCTCGAGATTTAAAATAAAAAGCATGTAATTTTACAAGAATGTTATGGCAACCACTCTCCCTTATATGATTAATATGCAGTCCGAAAGACTCACATACTTGTATTCTTATATGAAAATGTACATTTTTACAATTTCAAAACATCCAGTTACCAAAATACATATATTGCATTCCAGTTTGTGGTAAATCATCTTTAAAGATAATTGCCAGCCAGGCATGGTGGCTCACACTTGCAATCCCAACACTTTGGGAGGCTAAGATGGGAGGATTGCTTGAGGCCTGGAGTTTGAGACCAGCTGGGGCAACATAGCAAGACCCATCTCTACAAAAATTGAAAATTAATTTTTAAAAAATTTTTTGAGTGTGGTGACACGCCCATAGACCCAATTAGTTGGGAGACTAAAGTGGGAGGATTCTTGAGCTCAGGAATTTGAAGCTGCTGATAGCACTCTAGCCTGGGTGACAGAGTGATATCTTGTCTCTTTAAAAAAAATTGCCAACAATTGCTTACCTTCCTTCTGCCATGACATTAGCAAACTTGGGTAAGCTACTGAAGTCTACACAGCTTTCTCCATTAGCTTTTTACACAGCTTTCTCCTAGAAGAGAACCAAAGCACCCCTATTGCCAGTTTCATCACCAGACATGATGAATATATTCAGCCTATATCACATAAGTAGAAACAAACCACAGTCAGGCCCATATTGCAGAGTCAGGAGCAAATAAACAATTTTATTTAAGCTATCAAGTTCTGAAGTAGTTTGTTAAAGACCAATAGTTATCGGCAATGCTGTGAAATAAGGATAAAGCAACCAATAAGAAATGTAGTTATCAAGTGGAGAAATCAATGAAAAGGTTAGAAGCAATCACAAAATGTCTATATAGAGAAGTAAGCTTGAAGAAACAACAACAAGAAAAAAAAAAGGAACCCCCTCGCCTGAAGCAGAAGTAAATTTTAAAATTTATAGGGAGCAAAAATGCCAACAAAACAAAGACAATGGGGAAAAAACTGCTTCTGAGGTCATGGAAATAACAGCACAATCTTAAAAGAACTTTAAAATAGTTATATTTCAAAGCCTCAAGAGATAAATAAACCATCCAAACAAAAAGTAGTAGAAAAAAATTGGAAGCAAAGGAAGTTGACTGTAAATAAAATCTTAGTAAGTCAAGAATGTATTCAGTCTTTAAAACCATTGTCTTAAAAAGTTATTAGACACTTCAGAACACTTCTCTAGTATGAGAGAAGTAGTAAATTGTAAGCTGTAACAGAGAAATCCACCAAGAAAGTGACATAGATAAGCGAATAGGCAAAAAAATGGGAAAGGGAGGGTAAGCAATGTAAATCAATATATTGAAAAGTTCTCATAAAAGATAATGATAGGCACTGTAATACATTATCTAGATCTGTCTCCAATAAAAAAGTTGTTTATCTAGCTTGTGGTAATATACTTGGAAGGCAACCTACAACTGTTGGCTTCTTGAGACATTGCCTCACCTAGAAAGAACCACTTTCCCTAAAGTTAATACCCTTATGGAGTGGCCCTCATTCCCAAAATAATTAATGCCAGAGTACAAAGGCATGACCACCTTGGTCCACCTCAGGATAAATCAATATAATTTTTTTTCATCTGACCACTCCTGTTTCTTTCTGCTCCCTTCTGTAAGTATTAATTGGAGAGACATTGCTTAAAAGACATTTGAATTCTAAATTGTAACTCAGAGTTTGCTTTTTGGGAAACCTAATTGGAGCCATTTGGTCCAGTAGTGATTAATGAAAGAAGATATTGCAATAGAATTTTAGAGCATGATCACTCAACATCTGGCTACCAATGAGAAACATATGTCTAGGAAAGTAGTTTAGTGATAGCTAATATGCCAACAAATAAAATGGAACTTTAAAAATATTCAATCTAAAATAAGATCTAAAAAGGCAGAAAAATGGAACAAAGAAAAAATGGGACAAATAGTAAACAAATAGCACAATGGTAGACTTAATTTAAATACATAAATTGTCACACTAAATATAAGTGTCCTAAATGCCTTAACTAAAACTGCAGATATTGTCAAACTGGATTTTTAAAAACTCAAGACCAATATTGAGCTTTATGTTATAATGCACATAAGTAATTTGTATACTTTCATACTTTGGGGTTTTCTTTTTATCATATGTTAGACAGGTCTTAGTGCTCAAACTAAGACTAATGTTTTCTGCTACTGAATTAAGACTCTGACAAGTGCTCTGCCCAATTCTTCATGAACTATAAATTTTTCCAGTTGGACTAGTGAGAACAGGTAAAATTTCTGGTTTAATGTAAGTTTTTGATACTGTCACGATTATCGATTAAAAAATCTTTTTCCAGTCTTAGTTCATTTCATCACAAATATACTCTGATCAATTTCTGTGGAATGAAACCCTCTTTACAAAGGGTGCAGTCTGCATTTCTGTTATTCTGTTTGGCAGACTGTAGCCACCTTAGTTCTTCTGGACTTCACCCCAGGTCCCCTTCTATAAATCATGGCCTACAGATTCTCTCAAGTCCAGGAACATGAAAAAAAAATTATAAAAAAAAAAGTCTCAACTCATGTTTTCAAACTCTCAATGAGTGCTAACTTTTTATCTTGCCTGAGTTTCAGTATTTCATAAACCACTGCTTCATATATATGTCATATATTATTTATATATTTATGTATCACATATATTTATACGTGTATATATTTATATGTGATAAATATATATTATAACAGAATATATTATATTTTATAACTTAAGCTAAAATATATTTTTGAATGTATGGAATATATGTTTATATATTTATGTTTATCATATATGTTATATTAACGTATTTATATGGCATATATATGATAAACATAAATATATAAGATATATATTTATAACATCCAAATGCATGTTTATTACACATGATATATATCTGTATATGATATATGTTTATATAAAAATATATATTTATACATCATATATGTGATAAATATATATATACTGTATATGAATACATAACTTTTTAATTGCTTTAGGCTGAAGAGAAAATCTGGACCCTGTTACACCTTCTTGGTTAGAAGCAGAAGTGTGATATAATATTAAGTGAAAAAAAGCAGGGTTCAAATATTTGTGAACCATATCAGTCCCATGGAAATGTACATACAGGATTTGGCAGGTTATATAGCAAAGACTAAAAAGGGCATCTGATAAAACTTGATGCTCTCTTAAAATGTACATCAGAGAACAAACTTTACTTTTAAAATCAGAAAGTAAAATGCTTTTAAAATTTTTTAGTATTATGTGCAATGTTATAAAAATAGCACATTTCAATACCACATATAGCCATGGCTCCCAAACATTTATAGAAATTACCTTAAGCAACTCAAACTCTTGAGCCTCAGTTTCCTTTTCTATAAAAAGAGAATAATAATTTCTACTGCATAGGAAAATGACGAGATTCAAGGGACACTTTTTTTTCTTACCGAGGATTTTAACCTGTTTAATTTAGAGATTATTTGAATGTATTCAATTTATAAAATTGTCATTATTTCAAGAATATTTGTGAAATATTTTTAAATGTTTCTGGGTTTCAAACCTCAATGTAACAAGAATTCCTCACACACTGAGATCACCCCCATCTTGTAAGACATGCTAGAATACTTCTTTGATGCCCATGATCAGAGTTAATTGCTGCTTCCACAGTGTTTACATGTATTTTTCTTGGATAGCCCCTAGCCTTTCTATTCTTTATCTATTTTTCCTTATCAAATACCTATTGAGTATAGACAAATTAATGAAATATGATCTCTGTTCTTTAGAACAAGAACACATTTTTTTATTAGGAACCAGGTGCTAAATGTCTTAGGCTTTGTGGACCACATGTGGTCTCTGCTGAATATTCTACCTTATGCTTTACAGCTCTTTAAAAAGGTTAAAAATCATGTTGCGCTCATGGATTGTAAAATAGTAAGCTGTAGACAGATTTAAAGCATGGGCCACAGTTTTCTCACCCCTTCCTAGAAGGTTACAATTTTGCGGAAGAAACAGAAGAAAAAATGACAACAATAATGAGAAATAAAAATGCAGGTAACACACACCACATATGAAGTTTTGGTAGCTGGGAAAAAATAGTGAGCATTTACTTAGTACTTACTATGTGTCAGGCTCTGTTCTAACCACCTTATACATATGACCACACTTAAACTTTACAACAAACCTATGAAATAGGCATTATTATTAACTCAATTTTATAGATGATACCGGGGCACAGAAAGACTGTATTATTTACTAAAGGTCACACAGCAAATGAAAAGATCTTGGATTTGAACTTAGGGCACTTGTATTTAGAGTTGCCCTATTTCTTCATACCTATGGGATGCTATACTACTTTTTTCCTCATCACTATGCTGCAAAAACTGCCTATTGCACTACCAGTAGTGACTGGTTCTAGTGAAGTTTTTTGTTTTTTTTCTTTTGGCCCAAGGAATGTCTATAGAAATACTTTCTGAGAGCCTTGAATCTAGAACGCATCTTTGTTTACTCAGTAATGCTTATCTAAATTGATGTGGTCTGGAGAAGAGAAGAAAGGAAGAGATTGGTTAAGAGTTTAAACCTAGCCAGGCTCTGTGGCTCAGTCTGTAATCCCGTGCCTTGGGAGGCTGAGGTGAGTGGATTGCCTGAGCCCGTGGGTTCGAGACCCGCCTGGGCAAATTGATGAGACCTCATCTCTACAATAAATTAAAAAATTAGCCGGGGGTGGTATCGCGCGCCTGTAGTTCCAGCTACTTGGAAGGCTGAGGTGGAAGGATCGCCGGAGCCCAGTAGGTCGAGGCTGTGGTGGCCAGGAGCGGCCACTGCACTCCAGTCTGGGCGACAGAGTGAGACTCCAACTCAAAAAAAAAGAGTTTAAACCTTCTATTTTTCTTAAAAAAATAAAAGCCAAGACCCCTCTCATATACCTATTGTGTTGCAAAAGAATTCTAGGTTCTCATTAATGGCAAGACTGGAGTGCTCATTTGTTTTGTTTTGGAAGGGTCAGTTTTCCAGTGAGTATACAGATAATTCCTCATTGTGGTGCCAGAATGATTCTATTGACAGGTGTAGTTTTAGGAGTTATGGGCTCTCAAGCAGAGTCAAAGAATGCAAAATCTCTACTTAATTTCTCCTCTTCTTCCCATTTCATCCCTTATATTTCATTTTCTCTATTGCATTTATATCTGTGTTTATGGAGAACATGAACCTAACATAGAGATGACTACAACTATGTTAATAAACCAAAATCTTTAGAATCTATAAAGTACTTATAGATTTGCTCTTGTTTAATATTTGTTTTTCATTTAAAAATAACTTCAGAGATTACAGAAATTAAATAAATTGTGCACGCTTACCCAACTGGTAAGCATCAGAGCCAAAAATGAAGTCCCAGCTCCAGGCAGCAATGCCCCTGCATTCTCTGTATCTGTTATTCACATGTGCGTGGCACCAGGAGTTAAAGAATGCCGTCTCGTTATTTGAATGTCCACCAGGCTTGGCAGCATGTCCAGCTATACCACTTAGAAGCATTTAATGTTGGGCAAGTTACTTTATCTCAGTTTTCCAATCTATAATGTGAGAATTACTTAAAGATATATAATACATCTACAGTACATGGAATTCACTTAAGACAAGAGTTTATCTTCTTTCAAGAAATGTGACTATCACATTTGATAGGTGAAGAAAATGAGTTGATGGAGAATCTGATCTTCCTGTTGCAAAGTTTTTGCTCTGTCCGCTAGGTGGTGTTGTCTCTATAATCCACAAAGGATCTGAAAACAAAAGCCCAGCTCTACTGTGGTCCTGGATTCTTCATTTCTTGAAACATTGTTAAGATTGATATTAACGGATCATGTTTGGCCTTGAGAAATGTGCACCTTACTATACATATATGCCCATGTATATTAATGGATGACGAAACATTTGCAGAATATATTGAGAAAATATCTTTCTAAATTTATCAAGATTCTGCTGTCCATGTTTGGCACTTTTTGGAAGGTCAAGGATTAGCCAAGCTAGAAGTATCTTTTTAAATTGAGTTTGCACTTGTGCCTCAAAGCTGATGTGTCATTTCATACTGCACTGAAATGCTTGGGAGGCAGATAGTGGGTCCTGTAACAAGCTATAATTTTTTTTTCTGATGTTAAGGGTGGTCAGGCCTACACCCCCACCCCTCACTACTGCTTTTTGCAATAATGAATGGTAAATTCGTCTTTTCCAAGAGCCTTATTTTTTCTCTCTCTCAGAATTCCTTGTAATGAACTATGTTTTCTAAGAAACAGTCTACTTAAACTTAAGAAACGACCTCTGCTGTTCCAATGCTAGGTACTTTCATATCTAATTTTTATTTTAACTCTAAAGTCAATCCTTTGAAAGCAATAAAGATAATTTACATGTCTATAGTCATGAAATCAATAAAGAGTATAGTTGGGACTCCCCCTGTCATCCACAATGGAAATTTCAGCAAAATGCATGTCATATAGTACAAACTTGTGCTTAAAAAACTCCAAGACAAATATGGCCAAAATTCTGAGATTAGTCATACATTATTTATGAGAGAAACACATCTTTTGACTAAATATCTCATATCATCCACAGAGATATTTTGATGTCCACAGTATATCACAGTACTAGATTCTGATGGTGTAAAGATGAATCAGAGTTACACATAAGCCTCCAAAAAAAAGGCCGGAATGGGAGCAGATCATGGATCTTTTATTTTTTACCAAGATTTCAGAGGCAACACCAGCCAAACATAGGTTGAGGGACCAGAAGTTCAGGAGACCAGAACACATCTGTGCAGGTGACATATGTCCCCTTGACAGTTACCCATTAAATATTCGAAAGATACTGCCATTACTGGAAACTGTTGCTTGGGTTGCCTTTAGATTAATTTTAATGTTTATTCTGATTATTTAATGAATACGTGCTTAATTTGTGAAACTTGAAAAATGAATTCATATAGAAATATTTATTTTGAAAACATCCAAAAATTCTGTTACTGAAGATAATGACTGCTAGTATTTTGTTGCACATCGTTCCAATCTTACACATATCAAAACCTTATAACGGCATGCCTCATGTCTCATTGCATATATATATCATAATTTACTTAATTACTTCCCTAATCGTTTCTAATTTTTTTCGCCATTCTAAATAGTACCATGCGATAAACATCTTTTTCTGTATTTTGGCTTTTTGTTTCAGCTCAATTCCCTAAAAGTGCTTATTAAATAGTTAAATAAAGACAAGTCTTAATCTTTTACAAATGATCTTAGTTTCGCTTTTAAAATAAAAAGTGCTGCGAGATAAAACTTTGGTGTGAAAATTTGAAAGGTGAAGAAATGATCGACAGTAATTTCACCCCAGAACCACGAGTGGTTTTTTGAAAGAGACATTTTTGTCTTGCCAAGGGCCAACAAAGAATCCCCACTGCCTTTTAGATAAAGCCCTGACCCTGTAGAAATCTGTCAGGGAAGCTTCCTCCTTCATCCCATGATAAACTGGCATGAAACCACAGCTTTGGCCAGTTCTCCTATCGCCTTGCAATGACGGTCTTGTTCCTTTTCTCCGCAACTCGCCCTCCCCTGAGACCTGTGGTGGCTGCTGGCTCTCTGATGTTGCGCCAGCCCAGAATCCTCCCCTCTCATTACTGCTTCTTGAATTCACAGCCCTACTCGGGTGCCCTTCAATCTTCAGTCAAACTTAACCTCACGATGACAGATCACTTCAAACAAAATTGAGCCCTGCTCCAACAGCAGAAGCAGAACACAGTTAAGATTCTTCCACTGGAAGTCGTTTAAATATTCGCTACAATTTGCTCCCAGGCCTGCCTGTATTGTAGGTGTGCACACATGGTTCTTATCTTCCCTGAGGGAGTTCTTCCTGAGGTTGGAGCCCATGTCTTTATAAATAGTCTCCACGGCAGCCCGCAGAATCCTATGCCTGCTAGGTGTACCTATAAATGTGGTCAAAAGTACACTCTTGAAAGCTCGTTTTCTGTAACTTTGGCAATCAACTCTCCTTCCCTCCTTCCTGCTGTTCTCTTCATCTTCCCCACCTCCCTGACCTAGCTCACCACTGCTGGATTGTTTTTTTGGTTTGTTTTTGTTTTTGTTTTTAACATTTGGCATGGTTATCTCTTTATCTCTCCTCTAACCACCAGTAAGTCTGATATGATTACTACTTTGAGATGCTTAGAAGGGGAAGTAACACAAATTGACCTAGTCGTAGAAAAAGAAAAAAAGGCTTCAAGGATAATACTATGTGTGTTTTCTACCTTAGAATACTTTTGTGAAGAGATCAGACAAGGCAGCCCATGTGAAAGCATCACACATCTGTCAAAAGTGTCTCTTCTTAGTGTGCTGCTATGGACTGAGTTGCCTGTGTTCCTGAAAAGCTCTGATGTTGAAACACTAATTCCTGCATAATGATATTTGGAGACAGGGCTTTTGGAAAGTAATGAGGTAATGAGGAAGGGGCCCTCATGATAAGATTAGTGTTCTTCTGAGAGGAGACAGGAAGGAGTTTACTTCTCTTGTTTCTTCCTGTGAGGATGCAACAAAACGTCATCCATCCCCAGATCAGGAAGCAAGCCCTCACCAGGAACCAAGTCAGCCCACATGTTGATCTTAGATTTTCCAGCCTCCAGAACTATGAGAAATATGTTTCTGTCTTTTAAGTCACCTCGTCTATGATATTTTTGCAATAGCAGCCCTGATGAAGACATGAGGCAACCACAATTCAGTATCATTTAAACAATCAACTTGCATCTTACACAAAACTTCCTTAAACTCTGCGAAACTGAACTAAACCTACCCCTAACCTTCACTTGCATCACATCCTAGCAAACTAATGAAGTCAACTGCTGCATAATGCCTGAAGGGAAACTGCCCATTGACCTGGCAAAATTCAACACCACTTGGACGAGATAGTTGCTATCAGACTATAGCAACAAGTATAATGGATCAGTTAATGCAGGAGCATGAAGACAGAGACGAGCATTAATATATTTCAGAGGGATCACTTGAGAAGAGATATGACAGAAGGTAGACGAAGCCGGGAATTGTTATTGTGAGCTTTGAAGTTTCCCAGACATAGCTTCAAATCCTAGTTCTGTCACCTGTCAGCTTTTTTACTTTGGGAAGGGCACTCGATATCCTCAATGCTCAGTTTGCATCTTAAAATACAAATAATTAGACAAAATAGACACTTGATTATATAAGATATTCCATATAAATGTTTTTTATGGAATGAATTGCTTTCTTCCAGAATTCACATGCTGAAGTCCTAAGCTTCAGCACCTCGGAATAAGACTGTATTTGGAGACAGGGTCTTTAAACAGCTCAGTAAGGTAAAAGGAGGTTCTATGGGAAAGCCATAATGCAGTATGCCCAGTGTCTTCATAAAAAGAGAGTAGGGTGCAGACACACACCGAGGAAGGACCACATGAAGTCACAGGGAGAAGATGACAGTCTACAAGCCAAGGAGAGGGGCCTCAAGATAAATCAGCCTGAATGACAGCTTGATTTCAAAACTGTGAGAAAATAATGTTGGATTGTTTATGCTATCTGGTCTGTGGTAGTTTGATGGCATCCCTTGCAAGCCAATACAATGTTTTAAGTCTAGTACTTGGTCCATAGTGGTAGTTTTCTAGTACATGTTAGTTACTTTTCTATTTACATAATTAACATACTTTATTCAGAAATCAACCACTTTAAGAAATAATCTATTTATTTACATCAAATACTTGATTCCAAACATTGCCAGGGTGATTAAACATATCTTACTGAACTTTCTACTGTTTCTGATTAACCTTGGAAAGGTCTCTATAATCAGAAGTCTCAGTCAGGTATGAAGGAGAAAGCAATACCAAGCTTTTCTTGTTAGAAGAAGCTGGTGCTGCTCTGTCAACCAAAGTAAATGACAGAGTGGCCAGGTCGGTGCATGAACTGAAGAAGCTATATTGAGTAGGTCTAAAGGTGTGTCAAAAGAAAAATATTGCCTCCAGAAAAAACAATTCAGGGGAGACAGTCCTTGCTAGGACATAACTTCTACCACGCCCTTGGCTGAACGGATGTTCTTCGCACCTAGTTTCCCACCCAGTTTTAGGATCCAGCAAACACTACAGCTCTGTTTCTCATCACTCTGGCCCACATTTTGCAAGGAACGATGAAATGTACCCCTGGATCTCAGAGAGAAACAGCCATATTAAATAAACAGGAGGAGACAGAACTGAGATTCACATCCAGATCTTCTCATTTCAAATTCTGCTCTCTTTTGAGACAATTTGCTGCAATTGTGTGGATGATGAGACATGAAAAATGTATATCTAGATAATATAAGCTTGAAGGTAATCTAAACACATTCAATACAAAAATATTCTTCCGAAGAGGTTGCGTTGAATAGGGAAAGCATTTATTTGTTCCCTTCTCTTTTAATAATCACCTTTCCCACTTCCACAAGACTATTATGGGGATTAAATGAATATGCAGAAGTTCTCCTTGTATCTTAGCAGGTATTGCAGTTGAGTGGATAAGTTGTAAACTTTGGAATCATGATAGTGGCTGAATCTGAGCCTCATAACCTTCTATATCTGTAATTATGGGCAGGACTCTAAAAGTCTCTAAATCTCCGTTTCCTCACCTGTAAAATAAAAGTTTTAACAGTGTCTATGTAGGATTTTGTGAGGTTTGAATGAAAGAATGGATGTAAATGCATGTATATAATTGATGCACAATCATCTCAGTGTTCTCTTCCTTCTGTATAATTGCTTGAGATTGTATTTCTGGACTTCATCTTCCTACAAGAAAATATATATCGCCCCACCATTTATTTATTTTTCTTTTGTCCTTCATTATCCACTCTAGTGGAGACTTGGGAATACCACAGTGACCACTAACATTCTTTGGAGTAAATATTGGAAAATATTAAAAGCCACTTTATGGATTGACCCCAAGAGGCATCCCAGTATGTTGTTGTGCTATTTGGCTTCACATTTTCCCCACTGCATCTCACTGCCTACCATGTTGGCAAATGATATGGAACAAGGGAAAAATAAATGAGGGCCAAACCATCTACTGGAGTCAGGTGCTTGTTGTAGGTAGCCTGAGGCTGCATATGTAATGTGCCAAAACAACTGGTCTATTCAGAAAGAAAATCTCTCAAGCTGTTCATTTGCCATCCGATATCTAACAATTAACCTGATTCAATGAAGACATGACCTCCATTTCTTTGTTAACTTTCCTTTATCTGTTCCTGGAATTTGAATGGTAATGGCAAGCTCTGTTGAGTTGTAAAAAAGGAGAGATCTGACTGAAAATTTGATTTCCATTATATGTGTTTTGAACTGGGTGGACTAGAAGAGCTTTTACTTGTGTGTGTATATTAAGGCTTTAATATGGGGCCACGGTCTAATCATTTCCAAAATGAATTTAACTATGTTATAGTAAATCAGGAAAATGAAGCATGCTTCATAAATTTCATCACTATTAAAATAAAGGTCACATTCAAAGGAGGGGGGCATGAGCTGGAAATTAATGCCTGGTTTTAAATGTTTAGATATTAAAATTTAAAATTGCACAGCTCAATTCTGTTAATATCGAAGTACATAATTTGAAAAACTGGCAGTTTCAATAAAGAGAATTCAAATGCAGGGGTAAAAGTTTTAAAGTATCTTCCAACTGATTGCGAATACAAATCCCTTGGGAAGCTTTTTGTAAATATGTATTCCCGTTCCCTAACTTGAGGATTCTAAGTCTAAGGTAGGCATGTTGATCAAAGCCCTCAGGTGTTTTTGAGAATCACAGGTGTAAATTAAATTGCTGTCTTTTCACCTCCCTTACTATCCGCCCCTCCCTCTGGTTACCATCTTCTTTGAACCTTAGATGCTCCCTGCTCAGAATCTTGTAACAAACCCTTTTCATCATAGTAGCTCCTATTATTAAATAACCATCTGTGCACTTAGTGCCAAATGAAAACAGTTTCAGATTTACATAAGGAGGGACTTTATTTTCAAAGGATTTGTGCAGGAGGGGATGAAAAGAACACCAAAGGTGGAAACATTTATGTACCCATTTCAGTTTTCCAGGATCACAAGCCTCAGGGGAAGTTCAGCATTTTTATTAGCCAGTTTTTGTTTGACCTTATAACCTATTCAACAATTATTGAGCACTTACTGTGTACCTGAAACCATCTTTGATTATGGAAATGTGAATGTATCTGTAATCAGGATCATCAAGATGACTGTAGTCTAGTAGGAATGAGAAGTAGGTAAACACGGTTGCAAAAAGTGAAATACGTTTTATTTTATTTTATTTAAGTAGTTTTGGAAGTACAAATAGTTTAGGTCTGGGCTTTAAGTGCAATGAACTTTTTAATTCAACAATATGGAGACTGATTTGGAGAAAAAGGATGAAAGGAAACTTTCATTTCCTTTTGGTTGCTTGTTTGGGTGCTTCCCCAAAGAGGAGCTATTCCCTTGCTAAGGCTTTTGGTGTCCCATCACCCAGTCCTAAATCCTCTACAGGAGTCTACTGGTAGCAGAGATTGAGAAGAGATGCTGAAGAAATTTGTCTCAAGGAAACATCTCGTATTTTGTTCTGTTCTATTTGTAATGGTCTTATTGGTAAAGTTTTGAGCTCCTTCAGAAAGTTTATGGTTCCCAACCAGCCTCATGAATGGGTCGGTAAGTCAACCTAATTTTCAGGATGACATTAGGAGACAAGATTCATTTTTGAAAAGTTTTTTATCAGTTTTATGAAAATAGCTGATATTTTATCATTGTTTTTCTTATATCATTGGTATGCCAGTAAATGCTTCATAATTGCTCTATAAGAAAAAAAGGTGATTTGCAGAATGTTAAGATTTACTTGCTGTAAATTTCCCCATCATGGTTGATTGAGAGTTATCAACAAAAAGTTACTGACCATAACATTGAGTTAAGATGCCTACAATCAATTCTCACTATATAGTGGGAGACGCCTCCAGCATGTCACTGTTTGATATTTTGAGCTCAAACAAGAGGACTCCAGAATTTACATTTTGAACTCTCATAAAAAGGGTGTTATTTATTGGGTATCCTAAATTTCCAATAGAAATTTAGGTTCACCAAGTTTCAAAAGTCAGAAAGAGTTATCACATTGGTTGTATAGTTTGAGATATTTAAGAAACGGTCTACAAGAAGTGTGCATTTGGTGGGGAAGGTGGCTTCAAGAAGGGAGAACAATATGTGCAAAGACTCATCAGCATGAAAGACTCCAATGGAGGCAATTCGTTGGGCCTAGAATTCAGCATGCATGTAGGACAACAGCAGGACATGAGATTACAAAGGCAATCTTTAGTTTTGTTCATAGAAAGTTTTCATGCCACATAAACCAAGGATAAAGCATTTTTCTTTCAATTGAATTAAAATCTAAGACTAGAGATATTTGTAGGCACCTCTGTCTGTGCAGAAAAATAACAAAATGGAAAGGAAAGCACAATAACCCTAGGACAGGGTTAATGTAAAGTCATGACAGAATACAGGAAAGCTGATCCTCCTTCTTGACAATATGAACCATGTTTTTGTGGGTCTATTGTGGGTGCGGGCAATGAGAATAGATAGAGAAAAATGAGAAACTAGATGCTGATGAAGAAAAGGTAAAAAAGGAACCCAGTAGCTAAATGTTCAAACCTGACAAAGAGAGACCTTCTAATGGTGGTGCTAATGTCAATAATGATAATTACATAATCATCAGGAGCAATATGTCAGACACCCTTATTAACTAGCACATTATGTGCATTAATACATTTATATAGTAACCCTAAATGAGAGGTGTGTCTGCTTATGCCTATTTTCCAGCTGGGAAATGCACAGAAGGGCTAAGGAATTCCCCAAAGATTTTCCAACCAATATATGTGGGAACCTGTAATCAAAATTAAACAGAACACAAACTTAGTCACTCCACTATGCTCCCCCTTGAAACAGACATTAGAGTTCCATCTTTGATTTAAATTTTTTCAAAGACTTAATTGTAAGACCTGAAACTATAAAAATTCTAGAAGAAAACCTAGCGAGCACTCTATTGGACATTATTCTAGGCAAATAATTTATGACAAAGATCTCAAAAATAATTGAACAAAAACTAAACTAAACAAATGGGACTTAATTAAACTAAAAAAAAAATTGCTCAGCAAAATAAATAATTATCTGAAAGAACAGAAAACTCACTGAATGGGGCAAAATATTTGCAAAATATTCCTCAAAGGGCTAATGTCCAGAATTACAAGGAACTCAAACAACTCAATTTGAAAAAAACAAATAATCATATCAAAAATTGGACAACGGACATGAATAGACACTTATCAAAAGAAGACACACAAGAAGCCAACAAACATGAAAAAAAATTCAGCATCACAAATCATCAAAGAAATGCAAATGAAAACCACAATGAAATACCACCTCACACCAGTCAAAATGACCATCATTAGAAAGTCAAAGAAAAACAAGTGTTGGCAAGTTACAGAGAAAAGTAAACACATATCCACTGTTGATGGGATTGTAAAGTAGTTCAACTTCTATGGAAAACAGTATGAACATTTATCAGAGAGAGAACTGATAATTGAATTACCACTCAATCCATCACTACTAGGGATCTACCCAAAGGAAAACAAATTAATATATGAAAAAGATACCTAAATGTGTAGGTTCACTGCAGCACTATTCACAATAGCAAAATCATGGAACCAACCTAAGTGCCCACTAACAATTAACTGGATGAATAAAATGTGGTTGATACACATCATGAAATACTATGCAACTATTAAAAAAAGAATAAAATTATGCTCTTTGCAACAATATAGATGGTGCTGGAGACCATCATCCTAAGTAAGCTGACTCAGAAACAGAGACTCAAACACCACATAGTCTCACTCAGATGTGGGAGCTAGACAGTCATAAAGATGGAAATAACAGATACTGGGACACAAATAAGGGAGAAGGTAAGGAAGAGGGTTAGGGTTCAGAAATTATCTATTGGATGCAATGTTCACTATCTGGGGAATAGACGACCTGAGACCCAATCCCTACCACTACCGAATACATCTGTGTAATGGACATGGATGTGTACCTTGAATCTAATAAGAGAGATAGAAGAAAGGAGAAGAGAAGGAAAGGGAAGAGAAGGGAAGGAATGGGAAAGGAAGGGAAGGGAAGGGAAGGAAAGGGAAGAGAAGAGGCATTAAAGAACCTAGTTATCTATTATAGATTTTTATATCACTTGATATGGAGTGTGTATATATGTGTTTGTGTGAATCCAAGCTACTCTGCACAGTTCATTCCACTCACAAATTATTTATGATTGTAGGTGTTATTTGTTTATATCTCTGGAAACCAAGATAGGGGCTGAATTGACATTGTTCTTATATGCAGTATCAGTCTTGCATGTGAGAAAGAGAGAGCCTAGAGAAGAAAGAGGATATCATAGAAATAACAGCTTTTTCACCTTCAGAAGTACCTGAAAAATCAGACCATTTGACTATGCATAATCATGAAGTATAAGTGTTCTTATCTCGATCTGAAAACACAGAGAGAACCTGGCGGATATCTGGATACACACATGTTGTGGTTTAATGGTGGACCCTAAAAGTTCACACATGGAAACTTAATTGCCAATGTAAAGTATTAAGAGGTGGGGCCTTTAAGAAGAGAATGAAATATGGTGTTATCTCCAAAGTGAGTCAGTTCTCTAAGGAATAAAGTATTTTTCTCAAGAATGAATTATTTCTTGCAAGAGCAGCTTGTTATAAAAATGAGCTTGGCTTCCCCTTATTGACTTGCTCTAGTGGTCTCTTTCACATGTGCTCACCTGCCATTCTTTTCTGCCATGTTGAGACACAGTACAAAAGCCCTAGACAACAGCTGCCACTATGCACATGGACTTCACAGCCTCTAGAACCCTGAACCAAATAAAGTCATTTTATTTAAAATTTACCTAGCCTCGGGCACTCTGTTATAAAAACAAAAAATGAACTAAGACAACACAATTATAATTTATACTTCATTTTTCAGCTGTTGGGAGCCTTTGAATGTTTTCAACATAAAAGACGGATCTGATCATATTTGCATTTTAGAACATTCACCATGATAGTATGATTGACCATATGGAAGACTATCTGAAGAGGAGTAAAACTGAAGAAAGACTCAACTTAGAATATATTTCCAAAAAAGTATAGCTCTTTTGAGGAATGAAATCAGAGCAGTGGTAATAAGAATGTACAGCAAAGACAGGAGTCAAGATAGAAGTTAGTAAACAGAATAAGTAGTTTTTAATAACTTACAGTCTTGCTACAATAAAACTTCAGGATAATCAGTCATCTTAACCTGTAATCAACTGGTTCTTTAGTTTTATATTGCCTCAGTAATGACTTCCCAAAATCGTGGAGAGGCAGGATACTGGGGTGAATAAAACAATAGGCTTTAGAATGAGACAGGTGATTAAGCCTAATTATTCTCATATATAAATAGGATTAACATCTATCTTGTAAGGATGTCACAAATGTAGCAGAAATTAACTTAAAGCATCTTGTAGATTAATCAAGGCTTCTGATTGCAATAGAGAGTAAGCAATTCAAACATACAAGAGGATTTAGTAAAAGGATAGAGGAGAGCTGAAAAAACAAACCTCCAGAAATCAAGCCAGGGCAGGCTAGAGTCCACAGAACTAAAAACAGAAATTCACAGAAGTAGATTCCATTTAAAATAAGTGAATTAGTGAGTTCTCATCAAATCTGCAAAAGCAGTTGGTGCTTAACAATTGATGTTATGTGCAATGCTCTGAGAATTCCATGTTTGTATCAAATTATTAAAATCCTGCTTAGTGATCCATGCTCTAAAATCAGTACACTTACCATACTTAGGTTGATTAAATATCAAAAGGCATTTTTAAGAAATGGGCAAAAACACTCCTTAAAAAACTTCTATTTAAAGACATTTTGGAGATTTGGAATGGTAACAAGCTCACCCCTGTTCCTCACTAAAATTCCAACCAATAAGATGGGATAGGCATCACTGTCAAGTAGAATTCAAGGTCTCAGGTTTATTAACGGTTCATCAAAAACCTAATTATTCTCAAATGTACAGTTTCTTTTCTTTTTTCTTTTTTTTTTTGGAGTTGGAGTCTCACTCTGTCGCCCAGACTGGAGTGCAGTGGCACGCTCCCAGTCACTACAGCCTTGACCTGCTGGGCTCCAGCGATCCTTTGCCTCAGCCTTCCAAGTAGCTGGAACTACAGAAGCAGGCTACCATGCCCAGCTAATTTATTTTATTTATTTATTTATTTATTTATTTATTTTATTGTATCAATGAGATCTCGCCAAGTTGCCCCGGTGGATCTCGAACCCGCAGGCTCAGGCAATTCACTCACCTTGGCCTTCCAAAGCACAGGATTACAGGCTGAGTCACAGAGCCTGGCTTATAGTTTCTTATACACTTTATCAGAGGACAATCTTTAAACATGAAGACAAGATAGTATTTTCACTCTCAGCTTTAAAACCCTTAAGGACACCATGCAGGACGTATATAATGTCTACTCCAGTAAAATATTGCAAAGCTGCAGAGACCCTGGAAGCCCTGGAAGGTCAGGTAAACATAATGTATAGATAAAGGAAATGTTAGGGCAAGCAAGAAGGCAAGAAAGTGCAAACATCCACAGAGTATGGGTCTAGGTCAGTACAAGAGATTGGGCGGCCAGGACCATGACCTTTCTGCAGCATTTCTTCTTCTGTGAAATTTTTCCCAATGTAGGTCAGATTATTTACTCTTTCTGTTTTGGGACACAGAGACAAGCAAAATGTTTTCCATAGTGCTTTTTTGTAAGGCAGAAGGATTGCATGAACCTCCCTTCCCTATACTATGATATAGAGAAACAAGGAGAGAAGGAGAAATCTTCCTCTAAAATGATCTACCACTGGTCATTCACTTTTAGCCTAAAAGACTGAAAAATGTTCCACTTCACTTTCCCATCAATTTTTTTCAAGCATTTAAGAATGTTCCCAAGGATGTCTCTCCTGCTTTCTCCACACAATCTACCCATATTACTTCAAGGAACACTTGTTTATTCAAACAAATGTAGAGATAGACCCTACCATCTGGTCTCTTCCTCAAAAATAGTGTGGTTCACTTCAGAGAGCAAGACAATGTCAAGTTTTGTTTTGTTACTGTTGTTCTTTAATGGAATAACCTAGTGCTTATCACATACGGAACATATCCTTGCTTCTCATTTTCACTTATTTCACTTATGACATTGTCAAAGAAACAGCATTGCCATTTGTTCTTGAAGGCTTGGAAAGTTTGGTGGCTGGATATGTATTTTTACAATATCATTTACTATTCCTGATTTAGAATTTTTGGTGGGAAACCATCATTACAACCAGCACGGTCCTTGCCATATGCAAAATAATGTTTTCTTTTATATTAAAGCAATGTCTCCAAACTCAGCTTTTACACCTGGAATATTTTACTTCCTAAATGGCTGCTTTCTTAGGAGGCTTACTGGGAAAACCCCATTGGCCCTCCGAATCTGGGCTGTCTGAATTTTCAGCAGTCCTTCACCATGGAAAAGAGACAAAGCACTAAAATATTCTTTACAATATTCCTTTAAAACTTTCAAACAATCTAAGTGCATCTTGAGAACGGCAGTTAAGGCTCCTATAACTATTTCTGACTTTGGATTTTTAACAATGGTATATTTTTGCCTCCCTGAAGGTCTGCTTTAAAAAGCTGCTATCCCGATTTAGTCTAAAGTTGAACCCAAGATATTAAAGAGATGATTCTCAATGTATTCTTTTTCATTCTAAATATATATATATATTCACACACACACACAATATGTATCTTCCCCAAGTTGTGACAATTAAATGTATTGAAGAGTATTTTAAATGCTTAAGAAATAAATTCAGAATTGTTTATGGTGTTCATTATGTATGATGTTTAGTCTATATAACAACACCATAAGTAAATATAAAAAATGCCAGGGGGCTTACAATGAATTCTCCATTGGCAATGGTGAAGTTCAATGTGCAAATTTTTTCAGAGCATTAAATAAAAT
The DNA here is from genome assembly GCF_000164805.1 of Carlito syrichta. Classification (NCBI taxonomy): domain Eukaryota; kingdom Metazoa; phylum Chordata; class Mammalia; order Primates; family Tarsiidae; genus Carlito; species Carlito syrichta. The sequence continues at coordinate 547,291 of NW_007245936.1, forward strand.
ACTTTCTACAAGGATAATTTCTTAACTTATAAGTGAGTTGAATTGTGGTGAGGAGTTTGTGCAAAACATGAACTACTTTATTTTTCTTTCAGGATTTTTCAAGTGTTTTTAAACAGAATGTTTCATTTTTATTGCAATTACTAATACAATACATGCTTAGTGCTAAGAATTTGCAAACTATAAAAAGATACAAAGATCATAAAAATCTCACACAAATTATCATCTTTCTGCCACAATAAAATAACCACAGCAACATTTTATACTGACTACAATGTATTTTTTTGGATTTTATAGAATCTGTATTTTATCTCACTTTTTATTTGTTTGTGTTCTTATTGTAGTGATATGGAAAGCGTACAACTAGTTTTTACTTCTACTAATGGATGCACTTAGCCAAAAAAAAAATGTTCTTCAGAAGGAGAAACCAAGATGGTCACCGTGAAGCAGCAGACCATCACCTCTCTTGCTTAGCAAGACAGAGAATGAGGACCTAGTCACAGATTGAAAGAGATGCCCTGAACATTTTTTTTGAGGGGGGAAACACCTTGCACCCAGTGTAAGTCTCTTTTGAGTGCACAGAGACCAGGAAGCAACAGGAGACACAAGATTCTGGGTGCCTCATGCCTCACCCTGTTCCAGTATTGAACAAAGTTGGAAGCTATGCTCAATGAAGGAGAAGGATGAGTTATTCCAAGATGTTTTGAGTCAGTTCCCTCTTCAAGCTGTCAATTCCACATAGGCAGAATCCTGATCAAGGCATAGCAGTGAGCAACCAAAGGCCAAGTGAAACAGGGAACAAAACCCACCTGCCAGCTGCCACTGTGGTGGCCAGCTCCCAGGCAGGAGAAATAGACTGGTGCCTTTCTTGCTGAGCAAGGCAGAGAACAAGGACCCAGTCACTGACACACCCTGGACTCAGCAAGGGTCTCTTTGTACACACAGAGACCAGAAAATGACAGCAGGTACAGGAATCTGGGCGCCTTACACCTGCCATGCACCAGGCTAATATAAGAACTGAATTTTTGCCTGGTGAAGGAGTGAGGTAAGCAATTCTGAGATGAGTCAGTTCACCCCTTCCCAGCCATTGGTCACATGCAGCAGGGGCTAAATACTGGTTCAACTAGGTCAGCAGTGGAAGAGAGAATGTGAAATAATGGAAACCTGTCACAGAGTGGAGCAAGCAGCAGAAGTGAAGTCTTCTCCATCTCTCACTGAGGGACAATATTATAGAGAATGAAAAGAGGCCTATCACAAATAAGAAAAATAAACAGAAAAACACAGGCAACCTTCAGAGTCCTAAAAAGACAGTTGCCCCCTCCCCAAAAAAAGTCATGAGAGCATAAACGGTGGAAAACTCCTAGAATGACCTGCCCCTGATGACAGACACCAAAATCAGAGATTGGATGGCAAAAAATGAATAGGAACCAAAAGAAACTAGACACAAAACTCAATGAAATTGTACAGGAAGCAAAAGTGGAGTTGGTCAATTTCACACACACACACAAATCCTGTTCTGAAATAATGGAAATAAAGAAACCCAATTTCCAAATAAATAACAAACTATCAAGCATAAGGAGTAGAATCAACCAAGCAGAGGAAAGAATATCAGAACTCGAAGACAAAATATGGAATTAACTCAATTTGTTAAAAACATAGGAAGGAAAAACTCAAAAGGAAGGAGCAAACCTTCCAAGAGAAGTGCAACAAGAATCCCTGCAAATATCACATGAGAAAGTGAGCCCCTAGACACATAGTAACCTTCTTCCACAGAGTAAACATGAAAGAAAAAATCCTAAAGGCAGCGAGAAAGAAAGGCAAGACTGCCTATCAGGAAAGACCCATTAGAGTCACTCCAGAAATATCTGCAGAAACACTACATACAAGTCAGAAGAGACTGGAGTCCAATTTTTAATGTTCTTAAAGATAAGGAATTCCAGTCAAGAATTTTCTATCATGCTTAACTAGGCTTTATTAGTGACAGAGAGTTAAAATCCTTCACAGATATCTAATCCCTAAGAGAATATGCTGCCTCCAGACCAGTCCTTCAGGACATGCTTGCAAACGTCTTTAATACAGAAATTTTTAAAAAACGGCATGCCCATCACAAAAGTACAGGCAAACACAGAGTTAACAGAGAATACAGAGTAGCCACAAAAATGGAAACAAGCACAAATATAAATACAAAAACTAAAAGGAAAAAAAATAACCTCCTAAAAGTCCCATGGCAAGCATACACTCTCACATTTCAGTAATCAACCTGAATGAGAATGGACTAAATGCACGCACCACTGAAAAGGCATAGAGTGGCGATCTGGATTTTTTAAAAAAGCATATCCAACAATCTGCTGCATCCAGGAAACTCACCTCACTGCAAAGGGCCTTTCATACAACATTGTCTATTCCCAGGATATTTCACTGCTCAATCCTACTACACTTTCAAGAAAGAAGTAATACTCATCTTGCATAGATTAATTCATAAAATAGAAAAAGGGATAATACTTTCTAATAAATGTTATCAACCCACATGACCCTTATATCAAACCTAGTAAATCTATTACAGAAAATAAAACTGCAAATTAATATCTCTCACGAACATAGATATAAAAACACTCAACACAGTTTATCAAATCAAATTTACTTCCATAGTAATATATTATCATCAAGTGAGATTTATCCCAAAAATGCAAGATTGGCTTAACATTTAAAAATTAATTGACATGAGCTGTCATATCAACACAGCAACAATGAAATATAATATGATCACCCACATAGATGCATAAAATATTCTAAAAAACTCAATGAACTTTCACAATTAAAAAAATAACTATCAGAAGCATATAGAAGGAAATTTCTGAAACTCGAAAAAGAGAATATATAAAAGGAACCAGACTTAATGATGAAATATTGAACTCTTTCTCTCTAAGATCAAGAACAAATAAAGGATACCCACCACACTACTTTTACTCACTCTTGCATTGAAGATCCAAAGCACTGTAAAAAACAAGAAAAGGAAATGCAAAAATATAAAAATTTTTTAAAAAGTAATTGATATATCACTATTTGCAGACAGTGAATGATTCGTGTTAAAAATACCAGGAAATATTCCAAAGAATTATTAGAACTAATAAATAGATGCAGTAAAAATTTCTAAAATAGAAAATTAATATGGAAAAAGTAATTGTATACCAAGGTGCTGGCAGCAGGAAATTTGAAAATAAAATTTAAAATTATCAATTTACATAAAATACTTATAAAGAAATTTGACAAAAGCTATATAACAATTTCTGAGAAAAATTAAATGCATCTTTAGTAAGGGGAGAGATAATCCATTTAATTAAAGTTGAAAGATTCAATTTAAAATTCAATTTAAGTTGACAATTCTCCCCAGATTTATCGGTAAATTCAATATATGCCCTATCATATTTCCAGTAAGGTTATTTTTTACAAGAATTTTACTGAATAATTTTATATGTATCATAAAAAGGCAAATAATCTAGTACATCCAAAATAATCTTGTAAAAGGAAAAAAAAGTTTTAGAACTTAAACTACTTGATTTAAAATAAACTATAGTAATCAAGACACTGCAATAATGGCCAATGCATTAACAGAACATTATAGCGAACCAGAAATAGACTCACACATAAAAAAATCATTTTTGACATTGGTGTTAAAGCAATCAGAAGGGGAAAAGAAAAACTTGTTAGCAAATAGTACTGAGACAACTGGATATTTATATGGAAATAAAATAAAACTTGACTCTTCCACCATACTCACAGTTTAATTTGAAATGGGTCGAGGATTAGAACATAAAAGTTAAAATTATGAAGCTATCAGAGAGAAAAAAAGACATACTCCTGACCCTCCCTTAGCCAATGGGGTTCAGAGTTCAAACATGATCAAACTGATAGTTGACTTAGACAAAAAAATGGATCTGCAAAACACAAAGCTGATGGAATCCCTCAGGCCACTGTAGCCATCCACTTCCAAAATGACCACCTTTTGACTGAGACCTGTGTGCACTTACCATGCATTTGCAGTCCACTCCAACAACAATTCCCTGCTATGTATTACAGACTCATGAAATAACAAATGGCTAGCCGTATGGCCCAATGGCTGGCAGATTAATAATTGGACCATTAAGGTCTTCCCTGTGTAGGGGAAGGAACTATGGCAGAGGTTTGAAAATTAGGGAGGAGACCTATTTGTCATTCATATTGACAAAAGGCAAAAGACCATTTGCCATAATTGCCCATTGAGTCCACCATAACATGGGATGTGGAAGTCCATCTCAGATACAAAAATGAGTCAAGTCACAAGGACTCATTCTATAAGAATCAGAAGCCAAAAATAAAAAGGAATCAGAAGCCAAAAATGTGGAACAGTCTTGTGAATCCTGCTATCAAGCTGAGGCTGTACAGTGTGGTGAGCTAAGCCTCATCAACCTAAACATAGGCCTCACACAAATGTGACAAATTGACTGGTTCCCCGGTCACAGATTTCAGTGGTGCCTCACTGTCATGGATATATATCTAAGACTTCAGTATGATTGCAGCACTGTGTTAACAGCTCTGACAATGCAGCACATTGTCTTATATGCCATGGCACATTCCCATGGCATATGGTAGACCTTTCCTGCCCCTTATTACTGCCTAGCAAATGGGGCAATAAAATGTAGAAATGGACAATTCAAGTAGCAACCATGCAAAGACGATTAGAAGAAAATGTATTGGGTAGTTACCCCATCTAACAAAAGCCATTTGAGCATCAGCCTTTACACTGCTGTGGAAAAGAAACAGCATCAAAACACAAGTTGGGTGATACTGAACTTGGTGATGGACCAGGCAATCATCTGATTAGGATACTCCTGCAAAATCCCCAATCTCAGTACAACCATAAAAAAAATAAAAAAAAAAAAACCTCACTCCCCAGAGATGGTTTTGGGACGGGTTTCAGAGATGCCACAGGGAGGATCTCACAGTTCAAGCCTGGAGGCAATGTGATCTTCTGGAATACCCTCCAGCCAGACTCCACTGTAATGGGAAAATGATGACAGACTTTGGGGCACTAGGGTTCCCCCGTTCCTGCTAAGGATTACCAAATCCTGTGGAATGGGATGATGTCCCAAGTGAGTGATATTATAGAATATGTTGAGTGTATTCAGGATGTGACTGTGTGACTGTGTGACATTTCTCCCTTGATGGGATGATTGGGACTTTTTGGAAGATTTGGGTCAAGAAATGGGAATAATGGCAGAAGCAATAAAAAAGCAATAAAGAATAGAATTATGGAGTAGAAGAAGTGTGGAAACGTTCATTTTCCCTCCTGTCATTCCTACAGAAGCCTCTGCCTTGTCCAGCAGGACGATACGCTGATAAGAATCAGCACGGCCATGGTCAGAGGAGGAGAACACAAACAATACTGACCTTGTCATCTCAGAATAAAGTCCCTCCCATTCTACATTCCCATTATAATGGCCCAGCCTAAACACAATGACATGGGCTTTTGTCAAACCCCAAGACCAACAGGACACACTGAACTCACTAGCTAAGGCGATGATGGACAAATGGAGAGCCCTGTTATCTGCTGATGGAAGAGGGTGGCATTTGTGTTGTTGCCAATTGTTGCCAACACAGATGTGCATGTTAATAATTGAAGAAAGGTAGAAACCCAGCAGAGAAGATCAACACTCTCAGCAGTACACACACATTTCCCCTTAGACTCATTTTTTCAACCTCTTTAGTTGACTCAACCAAAGCAGCTCAGGTTCTTTGTTGAGGACCATCCTCCAGAAAGGCCCGACTATCCTCCCAAGTCTGGTTCTCCTTGAGGCCTGGTAACGCGCTGTCTCAAAATGACAAAGAGACTCTGAAAACACACTCCAACCACAGCATCCATGCGGTTTGTTCATGGTTCCCATCAGACCCAGCTCCACCTTCAGGTTTAGGGCAAACAGTGGTCTTACCAGATGGAATATTCTATGTCCGCTATTTTGAGTCAGGCAAGGGTGGGAGAATGGGCTGCTGGGAAAGGCAGTCATGTACAGCTCTCTTCTTTAACTCTGCCCCATATTAGCGGTCTGGGGTGCATGCGACATTCCTTACTGGCAGACAAAGAGCTCTCATAGTCTGCATTGTAAGAGAAGAGGGGTGACCTAGCAGGAACAACGACAGAAGTAATAAAGAAGAACATTTCTGACTTTGAGAATTTTATGGAGTAGGAGAAGGGTGGTCCTGGGCCGGTCCCTCTTAAGGGATCATCTTTCCCTGGTCTGAGTTTGACTTGCAATCCTATGATCTACATAATGGTGCCCTCAAGCACTCCCCCCACCCACTACAGATTTCAGTAGTGGGGCACCCATACATTGTGGCAGTGGGGTACCCATACATTGCCATGGGCTGGATCTTAAGCACACACTTTTTTCCCTCTAAATAAACACTGTTTTACTTAATTCTGTTATATGTCTTGTCGGTTCTCAATAACCTTGAATTATGCAGTGGTCTCTGCCCTAAGAGGCACTTTATCTACCTTTTAACTTTGATTGGAGAGCCTGGTCACCCATGACACAGTGGGACAATCTTCGTAACTTAAAGTAAGTAAAGGTTAGGTACACAGGCCACAGAAAAAATATTCAGAAATATACATATGGATATTAGATTTCATGAAGGTTAAAAATGTCCGATCATCAAAACATACTAAGAAAATCGAAAAACTTAGATTTGGAAAAAATATTTGAAAGCATATATCTTAGAAAGGACTGGTTTGCAATATTTATAAGGAAATTCAAAACTCAATATTAAGAGGTTAGAAACAGCCCCATTAAAAAGTGGGCAAAAGACATGAATAGACACTTCTCAAAAGAAGGTACATGGGCAGCCAACAGGCACATGAAAAGGTGCTCAGTTTCACTAATCATCAGAGAAATGCAAATCAACATCCCATTGAGATATCACCTAACCCCAGTAGGAATGACCATAATTAATAAAACAAACAACAACAGATGCTGGCAAAGATGCGGAGAAAAAGGAACACTTCTATACTGCTGTGGGAATGCAAATAAGTGCAACCTCTTTGGAAGACAGTGTGACAATATCTGTAAGAACTAGAAATTGGCCTTCTATATGACCCAGCTACCCCCCTATTGGGAATATACCCAGAGGAACTCAAGTCATTCTACCTTAAAGATATCTGCACACGCATGTTTGTTACAACTCTATTCACAATAGCAAAAACATGGACCCAACCATGCTGCCCATAGAAACTGGACTGGATACAAAAAATGTGGTACATATACATGATGGAATATTATGCAACCATAAAGAAGGACAAACATATGGACTTTGAGCAACCTGGATGGATTTAGAGTCTGCCATACTCAGTGATCTATCACAGAAACAAAGAACAGAGTACCATATGTTCTCACTCATAAGCGTACCTTAAGCAATTATCATAATACTATAAGAAAGGGATTGGCAGTAGCAGGAAACTACCAAGGGGAGGGGGGAGGTAAGATTGGCAGTTGAGGGAAGCTGCCAAGGGAGGGAGGAGCACACCTCATCAACAGGGGAAACTGCATAATGAGCATTTGTATGCCTAACCTGAATTGTACGCCACATTTTTAAAATAAAAAAATTAATTATAAAAAGAAAAGCTTCACATAGAAAGAAAATATTAAGAGGTTAGAAAACCCAATGTAAAAAATGACAACATATTTTAAGAAACACTCCACGAAAGAAATTATTAAGATGGCCAAACTGCACATAAAAAACTGTTTACCATCATTAGTCATAAGTGAACCTGAAATGAAAGTCACTATAAAATGCCATTATACAAGTGCCAAAATGTCTAGATCTAAAAAGATAAGTAACACCAAATTATGGCAAAGACAATGAGTAACCAGAATTATCATACATTATTAGTAGGAATGTGTAAAAACTTTTACCACCTTGGGAAAAGTTCCCTAGTTTTTCATAAAATCAAATACACAAACATTCTATGACCTACTAAATCACTTCCTAGGCATTTACTCAAGAGAAATATAAACATATTTTCACAAACACACAAGCAAAATTTGCACACAAACGTTCATAGCAGCTTTATTCATCATAGACCAAAAATAAAAGCAAAGGAGTGGACAAGAGTTGCTACATTCATAAAACAGAATGCCACTCAGCAGTAAAAAAGAACATGCTACTGATACAAGCAGTAGCAGTGGGGAATCTCAAAATATTTGGTGACTGAGAGAAGCCTCCCACAACAGAGGGTGTATGTTGTGATTCCATTTACATTAAATTATAGAATAAGTGACACTAATGGAGGTGAAAAAAATTAGAATAGAAATTGCCTCAGGGAATGAGGATAAATGTAGGGATTGTGCAAGAATGAGTATGCGGTAATGGTAATGTTTTACATCTTGATCAAAATCTAGGTTAAACAGGTGCATGCCCTTGAAAAAGCTCAGTGAAATGTATAGTAAGGGTTTTCCATTTCATTTAACAAAAATTATATATCTAAATATAAAAACATATTTTTCAAGTTTTAAACCCTGGCTAATAACATGCATTCTGAAGGAGTGCACAAATGTCTGCAATTTACTTTGAAATGCATTGAAAATAAGATAGATTGATAGATAGACAGGGAGACGTATAGATGGATGTCTATGCAGTAAACAAATATAAAAATACCAATTTATAGTGTTAAAGGATAAACTTAGACTTGTTGAAATCTAAAAGATTATTTGAGTATTCAGTGGAGAATGAATCGAGCAGCACTAGATGGTAAGCAATATAGTGCCCACTGGAAGAAGAAACTTTTATGAGATGTTTGAAGGAAACAACCCAAAGAAAACATTTTTGATTGGTTAGAGTTGAAAGTCCCTCGTGACAGGTTATTTGATGGTTTTTAATTGGTAGAGTCTCTAATTTTGTTTTACTTTTTACACTGGGCTTAACTTCACATACTGGGAACTGAAAGCTTGGTGCTTTCTCAGCTTAATGGCCTTCCAGTAAATGGTTGGCTAATAATAGAAACAAGATAATATGCATTTGACGCTTATTATAACATTCCTTCAATCGTGTTATATTTTGGAAATGTTTAATAAGAACATGGAAATATCCAACAATTCGAGGCATCTTTCATTTTATTTAATGCTTTCTGTTACTTAGCAAATATTTCTTGATTAGTAAACACAGGCATCCTAAATTCAAGAAAGTTTTCTTCATGATATCTTAATTGCTGTTGTCATCCATGCACTCTGGTCATGTCTTCAGTTATTTGCAGATCACATCTTTACTGCTGGTCTTCTACATCTATCATCTTCTCGGTCATGTTTCCGTGACCTTAGCTATTGTTTTCTGTTCAACTTTGCTATTCAAAAGGAATGATTTTGTTTTCTGCACTTTCAGTTTTTAACCTTGCTGTTTCCAATACCAACTCAAATGTAACTATTCTGTTTTTAATTTTAAGATCCCCTTTGCTTGTTCAGCACCCTCTTCAACTTATCTTGCTTGATGCAGTGTGTTTTTTTCTGATTATTTATTTTTTATAACTTGTTTTATTATGGAGACGTGAGGTACAAGTCAGGATTAGGTACCTAAGTAATCTATGTGCGGGTAAAGTTTGAGCCTCTAACTTGTTCTCACTTCCCTTAGTTTAAGGCCAAGTGTGCTTTGTGCTGTTACTTGCTCTCCCCTGCCCTGGTAGTGTCTCACAACTGCCGATCTCTCCCTTGTGCTATTGTGATTAATGTTCAGGTCTCACTTTTGAGTGAGAACATGTGGTATCCAGTTCTTTGTTTCTGTGATAGATTGTTTAGTATTATGGTCTCCAACTCCATCCAGTTTTCTGAGAAGTTCATGATTTTATCCTTCTTTATGGTTGCATAATATTCCATCGTGTATATTTGCCATATTTTCTTTATCCAGTCTACTTTTGATGAGCAGTTGAGTTTGTTCCATATTTTTGCTATTGTGAATAGTGTGGCAATAAGCATGAATGAGCAATGTCTTTAAAAAAAATCTTGTTTCAGAGCCAGTATGTTTTTATTCTTTATTGAGAACACAAAGCACATGCTTTTAAATCATTTTTTATGTTTCTGGTATAAAGTCTTTCTAAAATTATATTTCTACTGCACCATGAGTACATTGATACTTTCTTTTTGTAACTAAGCATTGGGAATCAAATATTGTTTTCTCAAAATTCATATGTTGAAACTCTAATCCTCAAAGTGATAATATTTAGAGGTGAGGCCTTTGGATGTTAATTAGCCTTACATTAGGTTGAGAGAATGGGACGTCCATGATGAAATCATTACCCCTACAAAGTGAAATAAAGAGAGAGATAGCTGTCTCTTCCCATAGGCACACATCCAGAAAGGGCTACATAAGTTCATAGCAAGGCCACTAACTGCAAGCCAGGAAGAAGGCCTTTAACAGATCTCAAATCTGTTAGCACCCTGATCTTGTCTTTCCCAGTTTACTAACCTGTGAGAAATATCTATTGTTTAAACCACCCAGTCTATGATATTTTGTTATGGCAGCCTGAACAGATTATGACATTCAATACATGTTTTTTTAAACCACATTTTAAATGTTTTAAGTATTTACAAAAATTTGAATTTGAGTCATAATGAGAACCAGCTTGTGCCAGTTACCAGTTTATGCCAGAGCCAGCACGATGACTAAGGATGGTGCTTGCTATGTGCAAAGTAATCTCCTTTCTGACACTGAGACATTGTCTCCAGACTCAGCTCTTATACCTGGAATATTTCTTCTCTTAAGGGCTGCCTTCCTAGGAGGCTACTTTGGGAAACCCTGCCAGCCCCCTAAACCTGGTCTCTTTGAATCTGCAGCAATCCTCTACCAGGAGTGAAAAGACTGCACTAGGATATTGTTTAAAATATTCAAACATTTAAAGTGTATCTGAGAATAGCAGTCGAAACTCATAATTATTGTTGACTTTCGGTTGTTGACAACAACAACAAAAAGTATAACTCTTCTGTGAGCTGTAGCCTAAGTCTGCCTGCCAAATGAGAGGTGCCAAAAGGGGGTTAGAGTGGGACATAAAACAATATCATCTCAGAACAGCCTGAAGTACATATAAGTGTATAAAAATGGAAGGGGAGGAGGTTGACTCAAATACTACTAACCATCAGCAGTCCTCATATTCTTAAATAATAAAAATATTTGAATTTGTATGTTTGTAGTACATGGTCTGTTTTTTTTTTGTTGTTTTTTTTTGTTTTTCCATTAATCAGTATTTTTTATTATGGTTTTGTGGGGTACAGTTAAGGGTTTTTAACATATTACTCTGTCCAACAGAGATGATAATGTCCAAAAAACAACTGAAGTATAAATAAAAAGGATGGATGTGGGGGATACTCCCTCAAGAGGTGATGATGTTATTCTTAATGAGAATATAATTAAGAGCAGTTCACACAAAACAATAAAGAAATACATTTCAATTAATTGGAATGCTGCCATGTACAATTGGATGGCAGCTGATTTATGTAGTTAAATGTAAAGGATAAGTTAAATAATTTTGCAAAATTTCAAATAGATACAGTGTCCCAAAGAAGGATGTGCAAAAGCATTACATTCTACCATAGTGTAGACAGAAGTTGTAACAATTCATCCATTGGGTAGACTTCTCTGTCTAAAGGCCCAAGGCAAGATGTCAGGTTACTGGTTACTGAGTTGGATTTGATCTCCTCTTGTGATCTCCACTTTGGTAGAATCCAGCGCCATCCTTACATTGGTACTTGGAAATGAACCTGTGTCTCAAATGATCAGCAGAATCTGTGTTTTTATCTAAATAACATTAAAGCCCCAATGATTGTAGATCTTTTGTTACAAAGAAGCTAGCTTTATAATTCTGTTGTCAGTAGAAGCCCTAGACGTTTATAGGAAAGGAAGCTGCCTTCAGAATTATGATGTGGAGGTAAGAACTTCTCCTGACTTTCATATCTTTAGGGACCATGGATCTGAATTTCCATGATCACTGCTTGGGTCAAGGACCTGCTATGCATACTGCTCTTCTGTTAAAAGCAATCACAAGTAAAGGGACTGGCTTCTTTTTTTCCTAGTACCTCGTGCTTTATTTAGTTAAAGATAAGGTTGATTTGGAAAAATTGAATATCTACAGGGTAAGTGAAGAGAACAAAGACAAGAGAAGGAGAGAAGAAGGTTTAGAAGAAAAAAAAAGGTATTAGAGATGGCCCTGTACTTATGCTATGAAAGCAGTTTGATGGAGTGAAAATGACTCTTGATGAAAGACAGAGAGTACCTGAATTCTAGTCCTGTTTTTTGTTTGTTGTGTTTTTCGGTTTTCGCTTTTTGTTTTCCCCCAACATGTAGAGTAACTTTGTACAAGGACACGTTTCCTCTCTGGATCTGTATTTTCATACATGAAACCAGACTAATAATAACCACCCTGCTATCAGAAGTCACTGTTTAAGCAACTACAAATGCCAAATGTAACATTTTATGGTGACCAGAATAGCTGTAGTCAAGGTGCAGTTCTCGTTCCTCTGAGATACTTGCAGTCCAAAAATAGGTAATAGAAGAAAGAACAAAAAAAAAAAAGAAGAAGAAGAAGAAACCATGCACTTTTGAGATAACTTTTATCAGTAAGAACAGATGGATCAACCACCATGCTACCTCCTAGTATAGTGTAGAAATCAGAAGTATAAGATGCAATCTCTGCCCAAGAAATGCACTAAACATTTTATTGTAGTTGTAGCTAACATTTATCAAGAATTTATCCATAGCAGAATCTATGCTTAATACTTTATCTCCTGCAGTCCTCACAGCTGCTTTATGATGTTGATAATATCTCCAAACACAATAAACTGTAGAAAGAAATTCTGCCAGTGGTCCCCAAATTTTGGTATGATTGAAATTCACTTGGGCAACCTCTTATAAAGGTGCATGAGTTTTATTCCTAGGATTCTGGTTTAGATTACCTTCAAGATAGCCTGAAATTTTGCATTTCTTAGCAAATTCTCCAGGTAATTTGAAACAGGTGGAATATGGGGAATGTGGACCACTTATACAGAAGCACTTTCATACATTGTGAAATGTGAGATGCCGTAGGACATAAAGATCACCAAGGCCAGTATTTTCCAAGTGTGCATAATTGCAAGCATCACCCGAACCACTTGTTAAAAATAAAGGGCCCTAAGCTTATCCTTTGATGAGTCTAATTCAATAATCTGAGGACAAATTGTAATTTGTATTATTTTTTTAAAGCAGTTGTTATCTCTAGTGATTCTTATGGCCAGGTAAATTTATAACTTAAGTGAATTTTCTATAGTTAACTGATAACATCCTAGCAGAAGAAAACAAAAGCCCATTTCCTCAGGTTCCAAGCCAGAGTTATTTCAGTCTGTATTGGTTATTACACAACCCCAATTAGGAATAGGTTAAGGGGTATGTTGAGTCCCCTTTCTTCATGCAGGTGTTTCAGGCTTCCTTGGCTCGTTCTCACAGCTATGATCATGAGAAACAGTTAAAAGCCCATCACAAAGCACTTCCAGCATGAAAATTGCAGAACAGAATGGCTGCGTGTCAAGTCTGATGAGGGGTAGAAACAGATCTGTGGAAAGAGTTGTCACAGTCACCAAAACTGCTTAACCAGCTGCAGGAAGCAAACAACTCCACTGAAACATTAACTTAGGCAGAAGGTTCCAGCTCATTGAAAGCAGGCTCATTTGTTTTCCCATTGCAGCTCAGCAGCATCTACCTGGGCTGTGCTCACAGAGTTCCAGCAGCATTGTGACAGAACTGGGAAGGTTGATGAATTTATGACACACTGCCTTGATGACACATTTACCAAGCTTTGCTTGCAGGATTCCAGAAGCAGGAGGCTAGAAGCTCAAAAAAGACCTCTTAGAAATTGAGCCCTCTGGGAAAATAGTAGGCGTAAGGCTACTGATGAGAGACATCTCTGCTGAAGTGTGTGTTTAGGCAGCAGTACTTCTTATGGACAGATACTTCATAAATTGGAAAGTGTTCTACTGGGTATCAGGGGGTTACACCTTTTGGCTCTGGTGTTTTTTGCTTAGATAGCAATGGAGAAGTCATTTGACTTCTTTGAGCCTCGGTTTACACATACAAAAATAAGATTTAAAGCCCCTTCCAACTCACAGTATTGAGACATAATAGGCCATAGAAATATGGAGATATTGTATATCATTGCATACTCTGGTATTGGAAATAGCACTTATATATCCTGGAAACCAAGATGAGACCAGAGGCTATTTTTGAGAATGATTTCTTTCTTACTTTTGGTTTTCTTTTATCTGGAGCATGAGAAACCTGTGCTTGTGACTATGCAAGGGATTTTTAAAAATTGATTTGGGTTTTTTTTTTTGTCAGATAGAAGAGCAAGAAAAAAGAAAAATATCAATTTTTAAGCAAATAATATGCTGAGAGAGCTTCTTGTAATTTTTTTTCCTTGAGTGATCATGAAACTCCTCTCAGTTAGAGACTATAATCTCCACTCTATAAATGAGGAAACTGAGACTCAGAATTTGAGTGATTTGCCACAAATCATACAACTTACAGTTTATTAGAAGCAGAGCCAGGATTTGATCTTTGCCTGAGATAGAGTAGACGTTCAACAATTTTTTTTTAATTAAAAAATAACCGAATGTCTTTAAAATCACATTTTTTCTACTATGGTGTACAGTTACATAATAGCCTTTATTTGTCTGAGTATCTATTCGTGTTCGTTTATTCTCCTTTAACAACTGTTATGTGAAAGTCTAAGCTGGAAATATAAAGGTAAATGAAACAAAATTTATTTCTTTGAGAGTTTGATAGTGTATAGGAGAGAGAAGACTTGCACAAAAATTACTATAACACGAACCTGAATGTGCTGAGCAAATGGAAGCATCTGGAAAGAAAACAGAGAAGGAATCTTGGACAGATACATTTCAGGAGAGTCTGGAGGGATGTTTAGGAATTGACTGTACACAGATGGGAGGAAGACAACAGAGCCACCAGAGATCATCTGAACATGACCACTGGGGCAGCATTTAATACAAGTCCAGGAGACAAGAATAGTTTAGTGAAAAACTGAATGGTAAATTTGGTGAATTAAATAAGATGAACTCACCAGTTTCTGTCTCTATTTGGTAGCTGGAACTTCTGTCCAGCTCCCTTATAACCCATCATTTATTGCTGCTGCTAAGTGACAACAGAGTAGACAAAATGAGCCTGCAAAGTATTTGTTCTTTGAAAATACCCATAGACCAGGATATTAATTTGTAACCTCATGACATTTCAGTTTCCTTCTGGAGTTCACAAGGTTTTGGACTCCGCATTCCTGTGTGGCAATAATCAACCAGAACTGAAACATTAAGAAAATTTCAATATAAAGATAAAAGAATAAAAGTTTAGCATGCTGTTATAAATTTTATTTGGCTTGTAACCTCCATTTTATTATAAGAGGTGTGTAGGAAAGGTGAAAATGCAGTTGTGGCAGCGATACATTTGAGAAGCCAAAATTAAAATTCGCCTCTGGAAAAATATTCATTTTCTCTCTGGGATTTGTGCAAACATTAATGACAAGACTATCACATTATGAATGAATGTGATTAGCATAACTCTGCCTAATGAATTAATTCCTTCTGTGGAACTAAAGGTAAAAATGTTTTTCTTCCCTCTAAATCCTCTCTAATAGAGCCATATTTGATAATAGAAGTTCTTTTTTTTCTGCATTGTGATGCATATATGAGGTGTATTCTCACCTTATACCTGGATGAGTGAGTGGAGAATATATTTAATCACAGTGTGTACAAATGTGAACCTTCGATTTTCAGACTCTGAGGGAGCAAAAATTATTTTTTCAGTTTGTTCTTAGGCAATTTATGGTCATATTAATATGAACTCTTACTCTGAGATACTTTGTCCAAAAAAATCATTTCTTTCCTATGTCCTCATGAGTCTAAGAAAATGAATAAAATTTTACCTTGCTTTTAAAAGTGAAAAATGGTACTGACATTTTGGAAGGCAATCTGTCAATATATATCAAGACATTTTTAAATGTTTAATATTTTAGACATAGAAGTTTCAACTCTGAAAGGCATCATAAAGAAATAATCTTAAATATAGCAATTGCAATGTGTATATTCAGTACTATGTTATTTATAATAATAAAAAATTGGCAAAACAAGCTATGGTGTTACCTTTTAATGGAATAATATACAGACATTTTAAATGATATTTATAAAAATTATACAGATTTGTAATAACATGGAAATACTTGTGGTATAATAACAACGACAATAGCTAATATTTTTTGCTCACTAATAGTTAGCTTAATGTTTTACATGTAATACTGAATCCTCACAAGATCTCAACAGAGTAAGCACTTTATATTATTCTCACATACCTGATTATAAAACTAAAGCTTACAGGGTTTGAGTAACCTGTTCATGGTCATATGGCTAATTAGTTTTGAAGACAAATTCAGAGTTGTGCTGGGACCCCAAGACCACACTTAGGTCATCAACTTACCAGAAGGGATCACAGAACTTAAAGTAACTATTATGTTCTCTGTTACAGTTGATTGTGGGAAAAAATTAGAAATAAAAATCAGTAATGGTAAAAAAGGTAAAGTTAAGGAGAGATTAGCACAAGTTTCCAGTCATCTTCTCTCCATGGAGTAGTATAGACAGTGCTTAGTTCTTTCAGCCACATCTTGTGCCAATATTTGTAGAGTACTGCCAACCAGGGAAGCATGCCTGAGCCTTGATGTCATGGATTTCCATTAGGGATTGGTCATATAGGCATGGAAACTCATTTTCTTCTGAACTTAATCACTCAATCTCCAGCTACTTCCTCCAGATATCAAACTGATAGAGCTTGGCCCAAGACTACAACCCAAATAGAATTGTTATTATAAACTATCTAGAGTGGCCCAATGCCCCAGTATACAAAGACACTCTAATCAAGCAGAATTTTCCAAAAAAAAAAAAAAAACTTAAGAGATTTTCTCCCAGGAGTCAGTCTTTTCTTTGAAATGTGCAGAGTGTAAATACTTTACACTTGCTGAGTTAACCCTTTAATGTCCAAAAAGCAATTAGACAGAATTCAGAACCTGAATGCTTAGCCACTATGGATTCAGTCTAGCAGGAATCCAGTCTTTTGTTGAGTACCTTCTACGGTTCAGGAATGTGTCATACACTGAGAGTTATGAGGTTGAAAAAGAAATGGTCCCTGCTGTAGTAAGATGAACTGACTAGCAACTCATATTGATATTGTCGTTTTTGTATAAAAAAAGATATGTACACCCACCATTAGGAGTAGGACAAGTAGAGCACTCAGCAACCTGAAGTGTGAGAAGAGAAGAGAGAAGGCTTCTCATTGAAGGTAATAATTGAAACCATAATTAAATGGTGAGTAAGCATTGGATAGAAAAGTTTCACTAAAGAGTTGTAAGGGATAGATTTCATGAGCTAAAAGTGGTTGAGGTATTATGCCTTACAAATGCATATGAATCCACAGTTACTTCAAAATTTTTTTTAAAAGTTTAATTAATAAAAAGTGGTTGGCATTAACTAGAGTAAAAAGTGAAGAGGGAAGAGAGACAAAAGAAAGGTAATCTTAGCTATGTAAATGGGGCAGATCATTAAGGGACTTTGTGCTTCTAAGAAGCGTTATCCTTATTCTAAAAGACACAAGGAGTGATAGAAAGGTTTAAAACCTCTGGAGCAAGATAGTCCTATTTTATTTCATTAAAACAATTCTAGCAGCAGAGTGTACCTTAGCCTGGCAAAGCATTGACAGTAGGTAGGCAGACCAAGTAGGTGGTGACTGCAAAAGTTCCCATCAGGTGAAAGTGAATGTCTAAACTAAGACAGTGGCTGTCACAGTAGAAGAAAAAGGACATTATGGAAAGAGATGTCAAGGGGATTAAAACTTAGGGAAATATTGGATAGGGAAGGCTTACTATTTGGACTTTGTCTCTGGGGCCCAGTAAATGATCATATTCAATGAGATACAAAATGTAAAGAAGGAACCATTTGGGGACTTTGATTGAGATGGTACTATATATTCACCAAACTTGTTGCCCTTTCCTCCTAGGCCCTCAGGATAATTAAACTGGAGCCCTGTGTAACTGTGTTTCAGCCAGTGGAATGTGGGCACGCACAACAAGTCCTACGTCCAGTCCTAGCCATTCAGATGCTCCACACGGACCTTCATGCTTTCTTCTCCTGCCTGCCCAGTGGATGGACTCCAGGGAGATTTTAGAACTACAAAATGGAAGATGCCTGGGATTCTGAATCACTGCAGAAAAGAGAACTATCTCCAGATATACACTATCTTATAAGGTGAATAAGGAATATTCTTCTGCTGTACTGAGCTGGTGAGGTCAAGTATTGCTTCTCCCGGAACTGGGTTTACCATGTCTAAATTGGAAATTGATGCCTTGAAGTAGAGCTTTGTTGTAAAAACAAAACAAATTCAGCAAAAATAGAAACTAACCAAAACAAAATACATTTAATTTAATTTAGGTGTCTTTTTGTTCTTTTTCCTTCTTTCTTTCTTTCTTTTTTTTTTTTTGCTGTTGATTGATAGGTGGCAAGGAAGCAGCTATGGCTGGCTAAATGGCTAGAATTTGGTGCTATATATAGCAAATAATTGGCAAAATTGTCATAATATTTGGAGGGCGTGCCATGTTCCTCATGGCCTGAAAAAATTAGAGGTAAACAGATTTTATAGCCATGTATAAAGTGCTATTGATAACATTTGGCAAGAATTAAATGCATGAAAAAATAGTTCAAGAAATAATTGACTTCTTGGCTAGTGGAAAAGAAAGAATATTCCAAAGTCCAGAAAATTAGAGTAGAACAGTTCTGAAAAAGTCAATTATCTGTAGGTTCAGTTGTAAAAGATGCAATTTCCAAAGACTCTGTGTGAAAGACCCAACACAACATCCTAATTTAACAAAAGTGTTCATTCTTGTAGCATAGTAAGAATAAGGGTGCTATCTTCTCTTGTATTGTTTGAAACAGCATCAAGATTTGAAATCCCACAGCAAAGAAATAGATACATAAACCAGCCTGGAGAGTCAAGACTTAGGAAAAAACTTTGGGTATGGCAACTACCACATGAAACTGACTGAAGAAAATAAATCAAAAGTCTGCAAAGTTTGTAAAAAGAAAAAGCCTGTTTTGCCAAAACACACAGATACACACACACACACACACACACACACACACACACACACACACACAAAATTGGAATGAAAATAATAATAAAAGGGAAAAGGATACTCAACTCTGCAATCACTAATCTTCCATGAGCAGGAATCAGGCTGAAAAAGTTATGAAGTTATTAGGAAGAAGACATTCCTTATTCCCCCTCAGATGTGGCCAGGGAGGATTGCAGATCAAAAGAAATGCTCTAGAAGGTAGAACTAGTGTTTATAGAGTGCAATGAGCAGAAGAGTTTCTCCTTAAAAGTGGAATGAAACTTCTCATTTCCCTCAAATTAGAAAACTTTTAAAGTTTCTATTTGCAAGAATTGGACTTGAGTTATTATATCCCCAAAGCTAATGTGTGTCTCTGCTTCTCCTCAGACCAAATACAAGTATGATTGCATTTCACCTGCACCATTCTAAAGCAGCCGTTGGTGGGGACTTGCAGGGAAAAAATGACTTGCATTTTTATTCAGGTGTCACTGAACCACAAGAAATAACACATAGTTTGATGGAGAGGGCTATGTATCACTTATAGACCCCAGTTTTGGATTGGATGCAATGTCCAAATGGGGCTTTGAGTCATCTTCCCTAAGGAAAGGGTAAAATTGGCTGTAAGTGTGAGACTAAAGGGTCTAGGCTTTGAAACACCCAAATGATCTTCGTGTATCTTTCCCCTTCTTGCCATCCCACAAAAGGAACTTCAAGCTCCCTTTGAAAGGTAGCAGAGTCATAGCACTGAAAGAGCCTGCATCCCTGATTGCCTGCATAGCGGCTGACCCTCTCATAACACCTTGAACTAAGACAGCATGAGAAATTATCTTTTCAGAATGTGTGTGTTACAGTAGCTAGCAGATTTATTCTGACTAATACAAGGGGAAAGAATATGAATTAGGTTTTGAATATGAAAACTTAGAGATGCCTGTGAAACATTGAGGCTGAGATATTAATAAGCAAGTATATTCATTTTTATGTGTGTATGGATGTATCTATGCATCTAACATCTAGAAAGAGGTCTAAGATAGTCACTAACACTTCCTTACTTCCTCCATTGAGAAGCAGAGTCTAATTTATTTGATTCTAGGCTGGACATGGGAATTTAGCAAATTAATGGACAAGTGAAGCTAACTCATAAACAACTGTGTAGCTTCTGGCTGGGCTCTTGCAGTCCTCACTCCAAGAGTTTTCAATAACCATGTGAAACATCTGTATATTCTGCAGTTGTTGGGTGGAGTGTTCTGTAGGTATCAATTAAATCCATTTGGTCAAGGATCACAGTGAGATTGTGGGTCTCTGTGTTGATTTTTTGTCCTGATGATGTGTCTAGGGATGTCAGTGGGGGTATTTAACTTCCCAGCTATGATAGTGTTAAAGTCAATATCTTTTTTCTTAGTTTACCCAGAAGCTGTTATCTGAAAGTTGGTACTCTTATGTTGGGTGCATATATGTTTAGAATGGATATTTCTTGTTGATGGGTTGAACCATTTATCATTGTGTAGTGATCTTCTGTATCTTCTTTAATTTTTGATAGCTTAAAGGGTATTTGGTCTGATATTTAGATTACAACTGCTGCTTTATTTTGTGTTTCGTTTGCCTGAAATTTTGTTTTCCATCCTCTTACTTTGAGTCTGTGAGTGTCCTTTCTGGCGAGATGAGTCTCTTGGACTCAATACATTGTTGCATCATGATATTTTATCCAATTTACCATTCTATGTCTTCTCAGTGGAGCATTAGTCCATTCACTTTCAGGCTAATTATTGAAATGTGAGAGTTTATCCCTGTCATGAGGTTCTTATAGAGTTTGTTGTTGTTGTTGTTGTTGCTGTTTGTTTATTTGCTTGTTCCCTTTCTTTAGATTTTTGGGTTTATTCATGTGCATTTTAATCTTTTTTGAGAATCTATTCAGTACACAGTGTTGGGAAAACTGGCTGATCACTTGCAGAAAATTAAAACAAGACCCCTGCCTATCACCATATACAGAAATCAACTCTAAATGGATCAAAGGACTAAACACAAAACCTCAGTATATGAACCTTAGAAAATGCAAGAGATGGTCGGGTTGAGTGACTCAGCCTTGTAATTCCAGCACTTTGGGTAGTCAAGGCAAATGGATTGCCTGAGTCTGCAGGTTCAAGACCAGCCCCAGCAACTTGGCGAGACCTCCTCTACAACACATACATACATACATACATACATAAGCCAGGCACAGTAGTGCATGCCTGTAGTTCTGGCTAGTTGGAAGGCTGAGAAGAAAGGATTTCCAGAGCCCAGCAAGTTGATGCTGGGGTGGCTGTGAGTGTGCCACTGCATGCTAGCCTGGGCGATGGAATGAGACTCCAACTAAAAAAAAAAAAAAAATGCAGGAGATACCATTAGGAAAATTGGAAGGCAACTAACTACTGGTCAAAACCTCAAGTGCCCAAGCCTTAAGAGATAAGATAGACAAATGGGACCTCATCAAACTGACAAGCTTTGGCAAAGCCAAACAAACCGAGAGAGTGGGGAGACAGCCCACAAACTGGGAAAAAATATCTGCCAACTGCAGGTTCGACATAGGCCTAACATCTAGGATCTAGGAACTCAAACATGCCGAAAAGAAAAAAAAAACAGCCCCATCACAAAAGTAGGCAAAAGATATGAATAGACACTTCTCAAAAGAAGCAATATGAGCTGCCAATAGATACATGAAAAAATATTCAGTCTCACTAATCATCAAAGAAATGCAAATTAAAACCACACTGAGATACTACCTAACTCCAGTCAGGATGGCCATCATCAATAACTCAAAAAAACCCAGCAGATTCTGGAGAGGATGCAGGGTAAAGGGAATACTTCTACACTGTTGGTGGAAGTGTAAATTAGTACAACCTCTGTGGAAAACAGGCAATTTCTAATAGATCTAAAAATTGACCTCCCATACAATCCCACAACCCCTCTACTGGGAATATACCCGAAAGATCTCAAATCACTCTATGAAAAAGATACCTGCACATACATGTTTATTGTAGCATTATTCACAATAGCAAAAACATGGAACCAACTCTGCTGCCCATTGAGAGAGGGTTGTATAAAAAAATTGGGTATAGCCGGGCTCGGTGGCTCAGCCTGTAATCCCGAGCCTTTGGGAGGTTGAGGTGAGTGGATTGCCTGAGCCCGCGGGTTCGAGACCCGCCTGGGCAGGCAAGACCTCATCTCTACAATAAAATAAAAAAATGAGCCGAGCATGGTAGCACGCACCTGTAATTCCAGCTACTTGGACGGCTGAGGCGGAAGGCTCGCCGGAGCCCAGCAGGTCGAGGCTGCGGTGGCCGGGAGCAGCCACTGCACTCCAGTCTGGGCGACAGAGTGAGACTCCAACTCAAAAATAAAAATCAGGTACATATACATGATGGAATATTACACAACCATAAAGAAGGGCAAAATTATGAACTTCGCAGTAACTTGAATGAACTTATAGTTTATAGTACTGGGTGATCTATCACAAAACAAAGAACTGAGTATCACATGCTCTCATTCATAAGTGGACCTTGAACAACTATTGTCATACTATAAAAAGGGGGTTGGCAGTGGTGGGAAACTGCCAGTGGGAGTGTGCTTGGCACATATTTAAAATTTTAAAAAATGTTTTAAGTCTGACTATCTTGAGACTACCCTATGTAGGTGTTCTGATGGTCCCAGCTGAGTTTTTCAGCTATCTCCTTTAAGGTGTCAGACATATGAGCTAAGACCCTGCTGACCCATCCTTCTGCCAGTTGAATATGCAAGCTACCACCAGGTCTCCAACCATCATTCATTGCTGTGATGGGAAGTCACATGCCTCATGTCCATTCACACCTTTTAGTTGAACTAATGAAGGTCTTACTCAAGCGCAAATGAATCAGGAAGAGGGAACATGCCAAACAAAGCAGTGGGATATTTGTCAACAGGTCTTCTAAGGAAAAACAAAAATGACTTTAGTGTTTGCTGATTTCTGTGATGTAAATACCCCCACCATAGTCAATTTTATGCCAATGATGTTTTAGCTAAAGAATTCACAAAATTCCTAAATATTTAACAATTGGCTCTTGTGTGCTGATGCAAGAGAACACTACCATGCCAGGGAAGAATCCCTTAGCTAAGCCCTGCCCAAATTTCTGAACCACAAATTTGTGAGATATAATAAAATGTCTTGTTTTAAAACACTAAATTTTAAGTAATTTTTTTTTACTATTTTTATTTTAAAGATGTGGGGTACGATTCAGGATTAGGTATGTAAGTGGCTATTGTACAGATAAAGTTTGGGCCCCCCTATGGTCCCCACTTCACTTGATTTGAGATCAAGTACCCTTACTGATGCTGTGTTCCTTCTCCTTCTCTCCCCTGGCAGTGTCCTGCTACTGCCAATCTCTCTTATACTATTATGATCAATGTTCAGGGTCCGCTTATGAGTGAGAGCATGTGGTTATCAGTTCTTTGTTTCTGAGATAGATCACTGAGTATGATAGACTCTAAATCCATTCAGTTTGAGTAATTTTTAAATGCAACAATAGACAATGAGAATGAAAGCATAAAAGTAATTGAGTGAAATAGTCCCATTAATCTCCAAGTCAGGGATTGAAACCAAAACTGAGGACAAGATACATTAAGTATATCTGAAAAGGTTCAGAGGCCCTTTTGAGAGAGTGATATGGCCTGCACTTCCCCAGGGTGGTAGGTCCAGCCCTGCCATCATCCAGGTTGTCCCAAGACTAGAGGAAGATTAGTATCTATGTCCTTAGTTAGACATCTGCTTTTAGGCAACAGATGCCTACACAGGCGGAAAGAGAATTTGAATGAACATAATTTCATCCAGTTGCTCTGTACATGAAGATTACTTGTGACTTTAGATAGAACCATCATGGAAGAAGAGCAGAATGGGCTGAAAACATATTGCAGTGTTTCAAGAAGAGAGTGGAGGTTTTGATATAGGGAGATTAATCGGTTCTCTTTTGAGAAGGAATAATAGGAAACATCTAAACTTAAATCTGAGTTTACTGCTTTGGGGAACCTGAAGGTTCAGGAAAAAAAGAGCTATCAATGAAAATGGCAACTAAAGAGAGTCTGATGAAGAAACTGTCTACAAGATTGTTGGCAGGATCAAGGAAACCACCACCAGTTGAGGAATCATCCAAGGGCTAGCAACAGCAGAAAAGGTAGGAGCCTGTAGCAGGACCCGACTAAAAGCACAAGCATGGGATTTGTGGCCTCAAGTGAAGGAATGCACACAGTGATGAGAATATAAACAGGAATCTCTGAGTCTTCCCTGAAGAAGGCTCTGTTTTTCCTATTATTTCTTCTCAAAAAGAAGATGGATTAATTCTTCCCTGAGACTATCCTCAAGGATATTCAGTGAGTATTTCTGGTTCTCCGACTTCCAGGCAAATGGTGGAATCCCTCTTCCTGATCCCTTTGTGTTTGAGTAGGCCCTTCATTAGTTCCAGGTAAAAGGTGTGAATGAACATGAGGTGTGTGACTGCCCATCACAGTAGTGAATGATGGTTAGAGACCTTCAGCACTGCCTTTTCCTCTCCACAGGGACAAGATCCCTCCCAAATTACCAGTGTTTTATAAACCACACAGGCCTTGGAGTGAAGGTGCTCAGAACAGAGTCCTAAGCTGCCCTTCAGTGATCATGGAGTGTGAGCAAAAAAATAAGCTTTTGCTGCTTTAAGCCGCTAACATTCTTTTAAACCATAGCCTGTCATGCCTGATAGATATTTAGACTGTGACCTGAAGAATGAGAATGAGCTTTAGGATAGATTTTACCAAGTTTAAATAGGTAAGTAGGAAAGCACCTTGATTAAGAATTGCACTAAATATGTGTTTGATGTATGGCTTTTTTAAAAAAAAAATAGATATATATATCAGAATGTTCTGGTCATTTATTTGCCATTCACTGACTGGCCCTGGACATGAGTTATACCTCTTAGATGTCTATTGCAACATTTGTAAAGTGAAAGAAATTTAGTCAATTAAGACAGAATTGTGTATCATTAGGGACTTGGTTCTGAACCCAAATGCACAGGGAGTCAAATCTTAGCTTTGCTGCTTACTATTTATTGATGGTTGGAAAGTCTCGTGGCTCCAGCTTTCTCATCTGAAAACTCAGGGTGCCATAAATATTCTTATAAGGATTAAATGAGAAGATAAACACACATACTTTAGTCCAATGACTTGCATTTAGCATTCACTCAATAAGTGTTAGTTCCTATGATAATTAATTCTATCATCATCATCATCATCAATAATAGTATCTTCAGCTCTGAAAACCTATTACTTGTTCCATTCAGCAATTATGGGTACTTGTACAGTTTTTAAAAATTAGTTTTTGCTTTTGTTTTATCCAGGGCATAAAGACCAGGAACATGTTATTATGAGACAAGAAATGTGAAGCTATGGTTTCAGGTCACTACCACCTTTACAACTATAAGAATAAAAACAAGAAAAAAATCTCATCTGTTTTTAAATTTGCTAGTTAGAATCTTGCCACTTTTGAATGTTCGACTTATCAACATTCATAAGCCTAATATCTCATAGAAGAGTTGACATTTGCCAACAACACTTTATCAACATTTAGCTTGAATCACATTTTATATATGTCATATTTTTAAATTTATGAAGTAAGAATTTTCTTTTTAATACTTTAAATTAAATACTTCTAATACTTTAAAATTTCCCATATTCCAACCTACTTTAAGAGAAACAAATCTGGGGGCAAACCCTTCTGGTCCCCTCCCACTGTGGGAGCTTTTCTGTCCTCTCAATAAATCCTGCTTTAAAAAAAGAGAGAGAGAGAGAAACAAATCTGTAACTTTGGTTACTTGAGCTTCATTTGACCTTGCCACAAATTTTGAATGAAATTCAAAATAAGACAGTCTAATACTGCACAAATAGTAATATGAGGGGGCATCCATAAAAACCTAGAATTTATATTTTTTAAATGGTGTTTGTATTCTTACATGTTTAAGCTTCAATCATCTTCAAAGTAGTCTTCATGTGATGCAATACACCTGTTGAGAAGGAATTTCCAATACTCAAAACAATTTGGGGGTTTATCAATTTTGCTGCCTTTTAGTGCTTCTGTCATTTTTTGTTTTACCTCTTCCATAGTGGCAAAACCTTTCCCTTTGAGGACAGGATCAGGTCAATAGGTAGGGTGGGGCATGGGGCATGTCTTTTTTTAGTCAAAAACTGCTGAACACTCAGTGAGATGTGGACAAGTGTGCTCATAAATTTCCCATCATGAAATGAGCAAATGCATTTAAAGAAGCTTTAAAAAATAGATCACTAAAGCCAAACTCAGCCTCTCACAACACCTCTGGTTGGTACACTGATGCCAAGGCGATCTTAGAACAATAATGGGGGAAGCCTGTACCACAAGTGGCCCATTTTCATTGTTGCTCCCTTCTATCTATCTATCTATCTATCTATCTATCTATCTATCTATCTATCTATCTCTATCTATCTATCTATCTATATCTATCAATCATCTATCTATCATCTATCTGCCTTTCTACCTACCTACCTATATCTGTGTATATGTAATATATGACACATAGTTGAGCACTGTAAATGTTCGCTGTTTTTGCTAGAAAAATAGTTGACAATCTGTTATCGTGCAGCATTTTTTTTACTAAAATGCAACTTTGCATTCACTTCCTTGTGCAAATATCCTTTGGCAGCAACAGTCATCTCTCCTGAGGTATTATTTGCCCAATATCTCTACCCCAAACAGTTGGCCTTAAATATACTTAAAGCAGATTCATTCCTCTTGTTGTCTTTGTTGTACATTGGTAATTGTTGCCTGTGCCCCAGCAGGCCTCTAGAAATCAATGGAGACTTTGCAAGGTGTTTTCTGGACCCCAACGACTGGTAGAACTTATAATGTGTTTCTTTACTCTTGGTGTTCCTTTTCTTCCCATTTGCATTTCACCAGCCAGAGAGTGGTATTTCAATTGAATCTTGTTGTCGAGACTGACTTCCCACTTCCAAAGGCTATAACGTTGCTGCAAAACATTTTTTAAAATTTGTATGACAAATATAACTTCAGTATCTACTATAGGTAGATCCCTAAGAGGAAACTTCAATGGTTTAGTTAAAATTATTACAGCACCTACAATCCTTCAGGAGAGCAAAAGTGACCAGTAAAGAGAGAATTGCAATGTGGTGTGATAAAGAAATGTTTGCAAAAAAAGAGGAGAGACCAGATTCAAGGG
The DNA here is from genome assembly GCF_000164805.1 of Carlito syrichta. Lineage (NCBI taxonomy): Eukaryota > Metazoa > Chordata > Mammalia > Primates > Tarsiidae > Carlito > Carlito syrichta. The sequence goes on from NW_007245936.1 coordinate 574,729, forward strand.
ACAGGGGAAATGATCTTGAAAGCCTTCCATAAGAAGCTGTATCTGAACTGAACCACAGAGCTTACATTTGAGTTTGGGAGCAGTTGGAAGAGCATAGATGGCCTCAGCACCTACTCTGTTCAGTATGCTATACAAGGTATCAAGAATGTGAGTTTGAATAAGAGAAACTAACTCTTTCCCATCCTTCTAGGATCTTATCATCCAGGGGTCAAGTATTAGGATATGATAAGCACAAGTTATACTCAGGACACATAACAAGGTTGGCTTACAGGTGGGGCACAAACATCCCTATAGGGAGGCCAAGGGGCTCAGATGCCAGAAAAGGAGTGAGAAGAGATGAAGACAGAGCACGCTCACCTTAGATCCCAAGATAAGAGAACCTAGGGACAAATGTGCAAACCACTTTGTTTTCATTCATCTCAACAGATCATTAAACAGCACCCACTGTGGACAATCACTAAAAATGCAATGAGAAGAAAGCCACGTCCTATGTCCTCAAGGATCTTGTGTCTCAACAGAGAAGAGATCTGCATGCCAAGCACAATTCTAGAAGGTTTAAATAGAAACAAAAGATGCTCTTGTCCCATCATTCAGAAGGAACTGACTCTGACTAAGGTAGTTTGAATGAGGTAAGTGAAAGCCAGAGCAGAACAGATATTTGCTAAATCTCCAGGTTTAGGCAATGTTTCAATCAGCGGAGAAAAGGCACATTTACTGGAAAGAAGGGAGATAATTAAATAATGATCAAAATGATTGCTAAAGCATCCTGATTCAAAATGAAGACCCTGAAGTAGGAACTTGTCACATGCATAAATCTCTAAGGAACTGCATGCATTATGCAAAGATCAGCGGAGATGGTTTAGCACACGTTTTGATAACAAGAGCCCACAGAAATATGATACCACTTTTATCTGATTCTGCAGTGGAAACCTAGGACTATCTCTTGGAGAAAAGAGGTTGTCTTTGTCTCCTTGCAGCAAAATAGTAGTTTTGGAGAAAAGGAAAATTATCAAGAGGCTAATTTTAAAAAGTTTAAAGACAGGGAGAGAATCCAAGAGCTGAACAGTCGGAATTTGGGAAGGTGCTTTGCCACAGTGATGTCTTTATCAACAGAAACAAGTGATGTGTCTTTCAGAAGGCTGAACAGTCAGATTCCCTAATTCCCGAGCCATGGACTGGACTGTGGCCTGTTAGGAACTGGGTCACACAGAAGGTGGTGAAAAACGGGCCAGTGAGTGAAGCTTCATCTGTATATATAGTAATGCTCACATTACTACCTGAGCTCTGCCTCCTATTAGATCAGCACTGGAAAGCCTACTTCCATTTCTAACATCCTATCTTTGGGGAGCAGGGTTTTCTGCAGCCTGGACATAAACCACACACTTCAGGCGTCACTTTCTTACTACAATCCCAAATGGAATTGTCTAACGGCAGGGAAACAAACCCAGAGCTCCCACTGATTCTGCATTATGTTGAGTTACATAATTATCTCACTATCTATACAGATGTATATGCATATTTGTTTATGCATATATATTTGCATACATATATAATACAATGTAATAATAATAGAAACAAAGTGCACAATAAATGTAATACACTTGAATCATCCCAAAACCATACCTCCCTCCCCCAACCCCCATCTACGGAAAAATTGTCTTCCATGAAACAGATTCTTGATCCCAAAAGGGTTGGGGACCACTACTTTATCAAATAGCAGAGGCCCTAACAATTTCATTTTCCACATAAAAGGTCACATAAGTATAAAAAATGATTCAAGATTGTCTCTGAAACTAAACTAAATCCTTCAGAAGTAATCTAGTTTTAAATTAGACCAAAATAGCAAAATCAGCCAATTGCAATCAATTCCTGAATAGTTTATTTCAACAAATACTTATGTCTTGTGTGGGAAATGAACACAAAGATGTGTCTGAATTCCTATTCTCATAATATTTTTCATTAAATGGAATCAGTTTATGTATTTAATTATAATTCATTGGAGTCCATTGAGCAAGTACAGACATGAGGAATCCACATACCTTTTCTGCAGGGGGCATCACTTTTCAGGAGGAAGAAGAAAACATATCAGGTAGTCGTAATATGATGTGGTAGAGTCTGCAACAGAACCATGCACGTGGTGTTAGGGCTGCAAAGAAGAATGAAGCAACCAGCCCTGCAGATGGAGGACAGGAGCTATTAGGGAGGGTGTCCTAAAAAAAGTGCTTAAGGGAGAGGAAAGGTAAGAATAAACTGGACATGACAGAGCAGAAGAGGGAGAAGACTTCAAGAAGCCAGAAATCATGAATCTGTTGGTTACTCGAACGTCGTCTTCTGAGAAACCAGGTGAAGTGGGACCAAGGGGAAGCCCACACTTTACCTGTACAATGACCACTTGTGTCCTAACCCTGAATTGTACTTCACAGCTTTAAAATAAAGAAAAGAAGCCAGAAATAACCCAGAGGTCATGTACTCCACCAGGCAGGTTAGAGTTCCTGGAACACAACACCTGAGGCAAAGCGAGCTGAATGCTAAGGCAGAAGACGGGAGTTGTCACACCAATGTGGTCTTACGCATACCAGGCTGATAATGAGTGAGCTTTTACCTGTCAACAACAGAATGGCATGAATGGGTGTGAAACAAGGAATCTGAGTGATCAAAATTGAAGGGAAAATGGTTGACAACAGAGTCTGAGCAAAGGATGAACAAGCAAACAGTTTGAGTCCTGGGTTCAAGGTGGGATCTGTCACAAAGCTGACTTCTCATCCTTATCCCTTACTTACCCCTTACCAACAAGGTTCATCACTTAATCTCTTTAACCGCCAGTTTTCTCTTCTGTAAAACAGAGAGTCATGCTTATCACAGTTTGCTATAACAACTCAATTAGATAAGGTAGAGGAAGCTCTTCTACCATGAACAATACACAGTAAGGGTCATGTCAGTGTTTGGAGAATGTGTTACACACAAATATGGAATGCGTGAGATAATGAGATGTGAGGTAGCATTTATAGGAATATTTTTAAAGTTAATAACTATAAGAATGTGCTCATTGTGTAGCACAAAGATTAAACTACATATGAAATCAATGTTTTCATTCATATTATTGCTTAGCAAAATTTTATCTAAGTTTCAAAAAGTCAAAGCCCATTTTTCAACTACGTGAATAGCAGCTGATTTGCTGTAGATATAAGGTGAACACAGACAAAGAAGTTCTGAAGGTGATTCACAGATGTATGAAGTTTGGGAAACCAAGCTACAAAGGATAGCTTTCAATAAAGCTGTTGAAAATGATGCTGATGGAAGATGATGGCGTTTAAAGTAGGTCCGTAATCATACGGCATGGAGGGGAGAGATTTGCAAAATTTTTGATAGGGCAGTGAGTGTGAATGATGATTATTTGGATGGAGAGGAGGCAAAGAGAGAAAGTCTCTAATGAATGAGAAAATGAATCTGCTGGCTGTCCACTTGGACGGAAGACCCAAGCCATCCAGCCTTTTGGAGAATATTGAGAGAAAACAGATTTAGATGCAAGCATTCATCTTGAGTGTACCATGCCTTCTGGACAAAAATAGAGGAAGTAATGCACAGTAAGTCAGATGCACAGGCTTAGGGGTCACAAAATTGATATGGCATAAGCTAAAGATGACTATCTGTAAGTTTGCATTTCTTTCTTTCAACAAATATTTATTTGGCACTGACTATGTACAGTAGTCATGCTAGACAATAGATATGCAATTTTAAGCTACACAGATGCATACAATCTATCTTCATGGCACTTGGATTTGGGAAGAGGAGAAAAATAGCCATAAAAAATTAAATAATTTAACGTAATAACTAGCAATGTGAAGGAAAATGGTGGGAAAATATGATATATAAATGAAAGCAGACATGGTTGATGCTTGTCATATATTAATTGACAAATAAGTATTGTTTTCCTCTCCTTTTTTCCCATCACACAGGAAAAAAAGAAAGAAAAAATAGAAAAATAAATACATAAAGAAATAAAAAACATATGAACAAACAACAACAACAAAGGACCTTTTGAAGTTCCAGGGGAGAACCAGAGTTCCTTTCCTGGACTCTGATAGCAATTTACAAACACCTCTCTCATAACACTAATCAAATTGGATAATAATTATTATTAATACCCATATTTTCCTTTCCAAAGAGGAATAGGGGACTTTTTCCCCCTAGAAATGGTGTTTTGTTTCTGTTTGAAGTTCTTATGCCAATCACTAGAAATCTGTAATTTTAAATTTCAATGGAAAGCTATAATATGTAATTATAGGTTAAATTAATGATTCCCATATAAGTTGTATTACAAGTCCCCTACATACAAACCTTCAAGTTGTGAACTTTCAAAGATGTGAACATGTGGAACAGAGTCTAGGAGATGGTGAAATTTTTGCTGAAAGAAAACATGGGTTTTAGGGGAGAGAGTTTCTGAGGGACTAAGGGAACATCTCATCTTGGGAAGCCCCAGAAGTTAAGAATGAAGAATGACTATGCTTGGGAGCTAGGTCTACTCATTTGAGATTGCTCAGCTTCCTGGAGGCAGAAGGAGTAACTCTTCTTCCTAATATTCAGGGATCAGTCTTTATGGGAAGAGCCTTTCTCCTGCACTGGCAAAATTTAAATGTTCCCAGAAAAAGAATTTAAAAATTTTCTTTCTTCTCTATGGAAGCCTGATAATTCTCGGATAAACTTCTCGGGGCCAAGAGAATAAAAACTTCTTCACTTCCATTGCATAAAAATGACAGAACTAATAATAACAATGTGTCAATGTGAAATATTTCGAAAGTATTAAAAAGTCCAAAAAAATGTGGAGATACAGCACATTGATGTTAAGATTATAACACTCATATCTTACAGTCTTAGCAACTATCTGTTTTGTGATCACACTGGATAAATATACTTTTTAGACTTTCAGGATTGATACTTTTTTCCTCTTTTATTTCAGGAAAATAGATGATATCGACTCAATGGTGTCACCTGGTGGTCGTATGTCATAAGTCATCTGAACTGAAGGATTTTTTTTTTTCTCCTTTTAGGTGAAGTTGTGGTTTCACTGCGCAGAAGTGGTAACTAACATTTATTAAGAAATTCCTTCACTTTGATGAGATAGCAGGTATTTTCAGTGTTTTCACTGATTTAATTTTCCATAGTAATCCAATGAAACATCTTGTTTCTAGTTTTGGAGGGAGTTGTAAACAGGCTAAAAGAAGACAGAAATCTTGCAGAAAGTCTTGTAGCTAAATTGCAGAGGTAAGACTTAGACTCAGAACTTCTGATTCCACAGTCTTTTATCTCCCCTCTGTACTGTCCATAATACCTTCAGTCATGTTTGCTTATCTGTCTTCTGAGGAAATAAAGCAAATTGCCATTTCTGGGAATCAGCTAGAGTTTCAAAATGAGTGTATACTCATTCCTTCATAAAACATATACTTATTTGTCATCAACCACATGCTGCCAGAGCATTTTATTCAGTCATGCTGGAAACAGAAACGAATCATATAATGTCAGTTATTTGGGATCTAACAGCCTAGGATAGATGATTACATTTAGAACTAAAATGTCTTAAGAAGTCACAAAGAAGTAATTATGGCCACTGTGGAAATTTCACATCAAAAGACCTATCTCTTGAAAATAATTGAGCATTAAATTTAAATTTTCTATGCAGCAGTCTTGGTTCTCGAATGTTGCGTATAAAATACTGGCAAGATATGCAGATGTGTCCCTTGCCCAAACCATTTGGACATTTCAACTTGCCTTGTTGTGGAGCTGTATTAGTTTGGTTAATTAATACTAATTGCTGCCACAGAGAAGCCCTGAAATCTCAGTGCCTTGATACAACGAAAGTTCATTTTTAACTTGTATTGCTGTTTGACGTGACTTTGACAGCTGTCTTCCATCTTGTGGTTCGTTCCATCTTGTTTCCATCTGGAAGGTGTGACCCAACAAGATTGTAGCAGTGGGGAAAGAAAGAGGTAAAGGAGGCACTCTAGATTTAGCAGTTACTTTTGTTCTCAGCCTGTTGACCGGAAGTGGTCACATGGCCTAATGTAAAGCAAGGAAGGCTGGGAAATAAGCACAAGTTAATGGAAGGAAACTAATTATCTATGTACCAGGGACAAAAGAAACCCAACTGGCAGGCTGCCTATGAATTTATACAACTGGAGAAAAAATGCAAAACTGACTTGAAAAGAAATTCCACTTCCTGGAAGACACTTGTGAAACAAACATTCTCTGAAAACTTTGGCGAAACAATTTTGAAAGTCAACATATAAAAAAGAAATGGAATCATGTCTTACTGGGAAAAAACTAGTTGTAAGTGGCAGATTTCCATCTTCGTAAGAAATATTAATTCTTCCTTTCACACTGTAGATTGTGCCACGTCTGTTAGCAAAAGAAAATATACAACTTCATTTTTCAAAAGTTGTGTTTGAGCACAAGGTATTATTAGACTTGAACTGCCTTGCTAGTACTTTGAGATCAGAAAGTTTTGTATATTGCCTTCATTAGCTAGGTTTTATCCCTTTGTGGCTCTTGGTATAACTGTATTCACTGGTATGTCACACTTAATTATACTTACTGGTTTGGGGTTATATGAAGGTGGCAAGATTTTGTTTTTTCTATTTTTCACCCTGTTATACTCGCTGAAGAGAGAGACAGAGAGGGACAGAGTGGCAGAGGAATAACTGTGTGTAATACCATCCCCAAATTTATCAACAGTGTAAACACGCTTATTATCTAATTGCATAAGTGATTGTTTCTAAAACCGGGTAGCTTGACCTGCCTTCGCTTTCTCCACAGCCTGCATGAACTTGAAGTCTTCTGTAGCTCAAACCAAACGAAAACAAGCTGGAATAAAATGACTATCAAGCCTAAGCTGAAAAGCGGCAAAACCACAACTGGAAGAGGATTGGAGGGTCTAAGTGACAATGTGAGAAGCAGGAAAGAATGGACCCCAGAGCAGAGAGTTTTGGAGAGCACAGGAGAAGGCATCTTTTGGGCAGTCCCAAAAGTTGCCGGCAAAACCCTTTATGCATTATGCTATGCATTCTTCTGGGCCCCAGCTAACTACAAGCTTGATTTGCTTGCATTTGATTTTTGGTCTTGGTAATGGTGCTTCTAGTAGCTAATTAGGCTCATCTATCTTTCCAAGATTAAGAGTATAAGATGAACCTCCTGTAAAATAGCATTAACAAAACCAAGCAAAACAAAAACAAATGACACTATTGCTTAGATGCTTTTGAGTAGATATGCTAAACCTGACTTTATAGTCATTGAAGATTAGCATTAAGCAACGTGCTGTAAATAGCATAAATGGGTGAGCCAGTTATAGAACCCTGGTTAACCATCACCCTCTTTCATGCTGGCTTAACTGTGGTTTTAAAACACGTACAAGAGAACATTGATTCCTAAATCTTGGTGTGAGATTCTAGGTATTATTTTTCAGAGCATCTTAATTTCTGCATTTAGAAATGCATTATTATTAATGTGAAATGCTGCAGTGGATTTTCTAGTAAACTACTTAAAGTCACCTGATAAAACATTATAAAGTTATTATACCTAATCATCCTAAATATTAGGTTATATTATATAAAAATGTTTGCAATGACAAAAGCATGTGAAAATAGTAAGTGAAAAAATTAGGATTCGAAATTACAAGGTCAATATAATATAGATCTATAAAATATGGTATATATAATGAAAAAAGCAGAAAGAAAATAAAACCCAATATTCACTGTGGTTGTGTTAAAATGGTGAGATTGGGAGTGGTTTTTCTTTTTCCATTTCTTCTCTAAACTTCTGTCATACTATGGTTTTAAATTTTTTAAAATAATAATATTATTAATAATGATATGCTAATGTATACTATAGTATTATTTAATATTAAAATATTGCTTATAAATATTGTGGAAAACGCTTACTGCCCCTTTACTGTGACTGATTGGAAGGATCCGCCACATTAAACTGAGTTGGAGGCATTACCATTTTGGTTGTTATTATGATTTTCTGCGATTCAAAGCACTTAATCAGAATATGAATTTTATTAAAGTGATTATTCATATGTATCATTATTCCCCTTTGAGATCTGAGTTTAGGGGGAAATGTCCTCAATATGCCTTTGAGATATTTTCCCAGCTTCTCAGATGCCTTTTACTTAGAATCCAAAAGATCTGAGACCGTTTTGAAAAGTCAGCAAAACAGATGCCATCTCTCCTGACAGTGCCGTCATTCCCTTTTCTCTAGCACTTGTCTGTTTTCCCCAGAGGAACTGGAGAGTCGAGCCTCTGGTAAAGATCACCTGAGGTTCTGGATGGTCTCATTAGATCCAAGGAGTGTTCGGCAGATGCTGAACAGGCAGGCTGGGGAGTGACGTTTTGAAGGCAATAAAATGCTCCTTTAGAGTGTGCCCACGGATGGCCTCCCGGTTTTGCTGATCTACATGGCGAATTTGCATGTCCAGTCCAGAAATAGTCAGCTGACACTGCAGCAAGGAACTCGACAGAATCTCTTCCAAAGTATTTCCTCTGCCTTTGGGGTTTAGATAGGAAGAGGTGGGCAAAGGAGAGCTCACGTTTCTCCCATTCACTTCTGCCTTCAGCCGAGTCATCGTGACCTCGAGAGTTCACCTAATAGAGACAGAAGCCGGGCTCGGTGGCTCAGCCTGTAATCCTGCGCCTTTGGGAGGCTGTGAGAGGATTGCCTGAGCCCGAGGGTTCGAGACCCGCCTGGGCAACTTGGCGAGACCGCATCTCCACAATAAATCAAAAATCAGCCGGGCGTGGTAGCGCGCGCCTGTAGTTCCAGCTCCTCGGAAGGCTGAGGCGGAAGGATCGCCGGAGCCAGAAGGTCGAGGCTGCGGTGGCCGGGAGTGGCCACTGCGCTCCAGTCTGGGCGACAGAGTGAGACTCCAACTCAAAACAATTAAAAAAATAGAGACAGAAAACAAGAATATAAATCACAAAAACATAGGGGTTTCACATCTACTCACTGTCAACAAGAAAGAGAGGTGAAGACGGGAGGACGGGAAGAAAATGAGAAAATTTGTAAATTTGAAAATGTCAAAAATTTTCATCAATATTTTAAGACACTCTTACTTAAAAGTGTTTACCCCAAAATATCTCGGCCTGGTGAAAAGCAATTCCTTTCGTTATACTGATAACTTTTATTAACAAGGAATAGAAGAGGAAAATAACTCAATGTGACTATTTAAGGGGGAAATGAGGAAAAGTAGTAGTGTGTTAACCAAACCACTTTTAGGCTCTAAAGAGAGCACCGCTTGTCAACTTATGACTCTATTGTAATTGCAGAAATAGTAACATTGTTTAATCGATTGGTCTATTAATTAACTGACTAATTTATTTATTCAATAAACATTAAGCACCATCTTTTTGTCATATACCAAGCCAAGCACTTATAGACAATTTAGACTCCTACTATTAAAGTGTGGTCCGTGAACCAGCAGAATTAATATCCCCTGGGAGTTTGCTAAAAAAGTAGAATTTTGGGCCCCTCTCAGACTTAATGAGTTTGTCAAAATCCAAGTCTACACATTAACAAAGTGCCCAGATTATATAGTCACATTAAACTTTGACAAACATTGAGTTAGGGAAAGTTCTATCGTTCAACACTTTCTGTATCTGAATGTCTTAGTATATTGTTTTGTTTTGTTTTCTTTTGTTTTGTTTTTCACATGCTTCCATTTTTGACCCTGTGTGCCACATGGGATGAACTCATCTCAGTCACTCTTAGGACTTGTTTTTTGTGCCACAGTTTCTTTATCTGAAAATATTGGGACAACCTCTAACCCAATAATTTCTTCTGACACATACATAAAACCGTATCTATAAACCAAGTATCAGAGAGACAAGCTCATATGAAGCACTGCTACTTCTCACAGCTCTCTTTCCCCCCACATCTCACAAACATCAAATCTGTCACGTATCACACCTGAGCAAACACAGACTTTCACCTCCATTCTATACTTTCTGGTTCAGCTATGACCCCACTACTCACTTTAGATTTTGGTGCCTGAGAACAAAGCTGTGTTGATTTGTCTATTCACAAATAGTGATGGTTTCAAGAGGTAAGACTGACCAGCGGTCAAGAGCATAGACCTTTTGGAACAGAATATCTATGGGTCATTGATTTGAATGAGGCCTCCTTGGTGTAGGTATTTATCCTCTCTGTGATTTCATGCCCTTAATGGAAAAACAGTAATAATAATAGTAGCTATATTTCACTGCACCATACAGTTAAGTTTCCCTGTGGCTATACCAACTCTTTCTTCTATCACCTAATTTTATATTCAATTTCTTGCATACTTCCCGTGTGTGTTTTCAGTTAAACATTCACACAAGATTTTCTTATAGCCTTCTGTATGACAGACATTGTATAATGCTTTACAGTTTTGTGGGTGAGTACTCACAACACACGCACACACACACACAAACCCACACGCAACTCCATGAAAAAAGTCATATATTTACAAACTACGAAGGAGTATTCTTACCTACAATAAGTGGATTGCCACCAAGAGGACCCAAGTACAAAGGTGTCTATTTAGCATTTTAAATGATCCTCGTGTATAAAAGCAACCAGCAGAGGGCAGAACAGCCCAACAAAACGGCATCAAATGACAAATTCTAAGGTGCCTCTTCCTTGGGATGGCATTGCCTGGTTCATGCTACTTTTGGGGTTCTTGGGAGCACCCTTCGAGAATCTGAGATCTTCTTCAGTTATTGGCGGAGGTAGTGCCCCTAACTGTTTGCCCAAACCTGGAGAACCAGTACGATGGCTGGGAGCTCAAACAACACAGACTTGGATTTGAATCCTACCATTTCCATTTACAGAAATAATATAAAATATGATATATTAAATCATATGATTAATTATATTATGTCATGGTATATTATATCATACAACTAATTGCATCATATGTGATATAATATGACATTTGCTATATCAATTACAATATAAAATATGAGTTATCATCTTGCAGGTATGAGACAGACACAGAGGGGTGCAGCTCATATCTTCTTAAGACAGGACCCGCTGTGAGGAATATGGCTGGCTGACAGCCTCAAGTTGTTGTGCCACACAGATCCACCAGGCTGTACACCGTCGGGTCATGCTTTCCTCGGGCTGTGCCATCCAGGGCATTCCTGACAAATGCAGGGTTTCTGTAGTGATCAGTCTCCACTACAGACTCTCCTCTTGGCCTAACTGACTTTTTTTCTTGCGTAGGAGTCTCACTCTGTTGCCTAGGCTGGAGTGCAGTGGCACACCTAATTGATGTTTGTTTTTTTGTTTTTTTGGAACTGCGTGGTGGTCCGAAGCTCTTTTTCTTCAACCCATTCTTCCCGGTCTCCTCTCATAGGTGTCAGACCTGCATCACACCCTAAAAGCTCTCCTTAACTTTCTCTTGCTCCCCTTACCCTTTATTCCTCACCAGCATCTTCCCCAATACATTTCTTGCATGTTGAATTTCATCATGGCATCTGGTTTTTTTACAGGGCCTGAACTGGCCCAGAGGTGAGTTGGCCAAATCTCCTCAGGACACTCAAATAAATTGTCAAAGAGGGGGCTTGAGCTTAGACTGCAGGACTTTAGAACTAATATGAAGTCCACTGTGGCCCACAGAAGTAAGAAGGCTGCAAACAGTAGCTCTCCCTCCTTTCTTAACTAAACTGTCAACTTCTGGAAGTTGAATGCCACATACACATGCACATACATATAGATACATATACACATGCACACACACACACATAAATATACATACAGGAACACTCACACGCACACACACACCTTTGGAAATATAGCAGTTATTCAATATATGTCTCCTGAGTGAATAAATGAGTAATCACAATGTCTAAAACATACATTCAGGGTCTAACACAGGGAAGATTTTCAGTCTCTATGCCTTGTTCACACAATGCCCTTTGCCATATTGGCCATTCCTACTCATCTTTAAGACCCACCCCATGGTCACATCCCCAGAGAATGACATCAAATTAGACTTCTTCTTTAATGTTTGCATCGCTGTGCTTAAGCTGGCCTTAGGGCACATATTTTGCTTGCCTCATAGTACACTTTCCAGTACACATTTGTGTACTTCACAGATAAATTCTAGCACTTACTTCTAAGGGAAATAGCCATGCTCCAAGTCAGCTGAGTGTGGAAAAATAGTCAGCAAAGAGAAAGGGAAGGAGAGACAGCTTGAATATCACACCCCTGGGCCCAGCCTTCACTTGATAGAGGGTGTTATACAATGCAAAAACTCCTGAGCTACCATAGTGGGCTGCCCTGTGGCCTTTGAGGACGCCTTATACGTAAAGCTCTGTTCAAACACAATCAAGCTAGGTTAATTATATTCTCTCAGTCAGGAATCCAAAACCAAAAAACCCCCAGAAAACTAGAGAATTGACAGCTGGTACCAAGATATGAGATGGTAGAGAGGAGTCAAGAGGGCCACAGGTGTTCTGAAGTTCTGAGAAAGCTGAATTTATAAGGAAGAAGAAATCGTGGAAAAACATTTTGCCACATTTTTAAGAGGATAAGTGGTTAACAACGTTGGTCCTGAAATCCAGAACCCAGGTTCAAATCCAAGCCTCATTCTCACTAGCTTTGTGACCTTGGCAAGCTATAACCCTATCTACTCCAATTTCCTCATCTATATAAAAGATAAAAATAACTTTTCCTTAAAAATCTCAGATGGGCCGATGCTAATCACTATGTCTTATCTTTAAGTCTACTGTAATTGGATGGGAAATCATTTGAGTCACTGCCAAGGAAGAGAAGAGTGTTTGACTCTTAGAGAAACAAACTTCCTTCCTTATAGACAGTCATAAAGTTCTAAAGTAGCCACAACAGCATTCTAACACCATAAGGGAGAAACTGTCTAAAGAAGAAACTAATAAAACAAGGAAGAAAGAGTCAAGAATGTAGATCTAAGTCCTGTGTTCAGCATGTCAGGTCATCCCTATATACAGACCATTCTGTCATGTGAGCCAATGCAGTTGTTTTATATGAATGCGGGTTAAATTTTCTGTCACCTGCAAGCAGCAGAGTTCTAACTCGAGCAGCTGGTTTGTAGAGCTCCTTGGATTTCAAATGCCCTTAACATGCAGTGCCGGGGAATACCAGACTTTTGCTCTAGAGTTTCCTTATTCTTCTAAGAATCTACTCTTCACAATTTCCTCTTGAATATTCTCAATAAAATCTCACTGTATTTAAGAAATCCTAAGTGACACTATACGCTTTATATTCAAAGGTGTCCAAATAACCCATTGACTTGTGTTGCTCTATTCTTCCCACTGCATTAGGATACACAGGGTGAATTATTTATCTTTTAATTTCCCACAACAGTGGTTACCAAACTGGGTGACCTACCAAGTCGACTTGAGGAATGTTTGCGGCAAACTTCAATGCAGGACCAGCTTCACAGATGTGTAGCCTGTGTCGTCAGACAGGGCCCCTTGTTTAGAAGGGACTTATATTTGGTTTAATGCACCGCTGCCACTATCTTGAAATCCTTAGTGATTTTCACCAAAGGACCCTCATGTGCATTTTGGCCTGGGCCCCACAAATTACGTAGGCAGACCTGTTGCTATTCTTCACATTTAAGATTCTGCTTCAAAGGCCAGGCTCAGTGGCTCAGTCTGTCATCCCAGGACTTTGGGAGACTGAGGTGAGTGGATTGTTGGAGCCCACGGGTTCGAGACCAGTCCAGGCAACGTGGCAAGACCTCGTCTATACAGTAAATGAAAAAGTAGCCAGGTGAGGTAGTGTGCACCTGTAAGTACAGGCTACTTGGAAGTCTGATGCGGAAGGATCACCTGAGCCCAGCGGATTGATGCTGGGATGGCCATGAGCATGCCACTGTACACCAGCCTGAGCAATGGTTTGAGATGCCAACTCAAAAAAAAAAAAAAAAAGAAAAGGAAAAAGAAAGAAGTTTCTACTTCAGAAGCTCTGTGGTCGGGCCTAGTAATTGGCATTTTTCCTACAATAATTTCGACATGGTCTAACACTCAGCATATCTTCAATCTGTATTAAATTAATTAAAAGTTTTAAACAAACTGAGCTGCTTAAATACAGAAAGTGCTAAAAAATGTATATGCATTTGAAGAAAGGAAAAAATTGTTTTAAAACTGTAATACTCAATATGCCAGCCGCAAAAGATGAATACAAGTCACGTTTGACTTCTGCAATTGCAAGAGGCGCTCAGAGTGGTTACCTTCAGTGTCCAGATATTTCTGATTATGGAAAGCTAAAAGTAATACATAGATATCAGCTCTTAAAATGTGTATATAATTTTCTTTCCAATTGGTTCTCCATGAAAACGGTACATTCAAGGTCAAAAATCAAAACAAAACAAAAACACCCATACTCAAGCCTATCCCTGAATGTTTGGGTTTAGTTAATTTGAGATAGAGCCTGAAAGTTATCATTTTTAAAAGCTCTTTAGAGAATTCTGGTGTGCAACCAGGATTGAAGACTATGCAACTAGGCTAATATTCTTGTTTCAGGAAATGAAAAACAGAGACAGGAAGTGACTTTTGCAAGGTAATACTAAATATTAGGGACAGGTTAATAGTATTTTTTGAAGCCTGTAGCACATGAATGAGTGGTGAATGAGTAAGCAGTTTGCAAAATCTTCTGCTTGTTTCCCTTCCAGACATCTGTGATCAGAACTGGCATCCTATTCACTTTGATCAAAACTGCTGTCTCCGCTGAGTTAGTTTGATAAATATTGGTAACCGATTATGTTATCTTTCATACTCTTACTTAACTATGGAAATTATTAGAGCAGAGTCACTACCCACCACTAGACATCATGACATAAATATTTTTAAATGGCAGAGTACAGTAAAGGAAAGAAATGCACACCGTGTCATTTAATGACTCCAAGTGTCATAAAAAATGAAGTGCACAGAGAGAAGGTTGCACTGCAGAGAGACATCCCTGAGATGCTATCTTGACAAACACAGCTGAACTAGGGCTCTGCCCACACCAATGTCTCTTCCTTTAGGCTTGGATTTAGTCTCAACGTAGGTCATGAAAGGTCGGAGCAAGTCAGTTCAGCTTCCCCAGTGGTCCAAGTTAGTGATCAAGGGTTTTGAGTTCACAGGTGTGACTTTGAAGAAAAATGAAAACAAATAATCAGCAGGGCAGTTTCTTTGTCTTTTAGTCTTCACTTTACACATTTACAGGAAGCCAGAAACAGAAAGACTAAGAGAGGAAAGAGCACACACTTTTTTCTCGTCAGTCTTATCATAGCTTGGTGTTGTGACTATTAAATTATTTGTCTGCTATTCTCACTGGAATTTTAACCACCTCTCAGACTAAATAACCCTAATATCTGCAACTGCGGATGAAGTGTGGTAGGGAATCAGCAAATACTTGGGTGTGGAAGGGAATCGGCAAATACTTGTTGGACTAATAATATTCACCCTTGTGTTTGTATTTGGATATTATCTCTGTATAATAATGTTAACTTTTTCTTTTGGATACTACCTAAATTCTTAAATAGGTTTTATTTTTTAAGCTGTTTTTACAGCAAAATTAAGTAGAAAGTATGGACAGTTTTCCCATGCCTCCCCTCCCGCACCTGCGTAGCCTTCCAACTATCAACATCACCCACCCTGGTACATTTGTTGCAATCGGTGAACCTGCATCAACCAGTTGTTAACACCCAAAGTTCACAGTTTACACTAGGGATCGCTCTTTATGTTATACATTCTGTGAGTTTTGACAAACAACACGTATCCCCCATCACACTATCATACAGATTGATTTCACAACCCTAAAGTCATCTGTGTTCTATCTATTCACCTATTTCTCTCTAACTTTTCACAATTACTAATCTTTTTTGCTGTCTCCATAGTTTTACCTTTTCTGGAATATCATGTGGTTGGAATCATATAATATGATACAATATTTAGACTTTTCAGAGGGAATTATTTCACGAAGTCATCTACATTTAAGGTTTCTCCTTATCTTTTCATGGCTTGATGGCTCATTTTTGTACTAATTAACATTCTAGTGTCCGGATGTGATGTACTACAGTTTACCCATTAATCTTCTAAGGGATATTTTGGTTGCTTCTAGGTTTTAGCAACTATTATTAAAGCGGCTGCAAATGTCTATGTCCAAGTTTCTTTGTGGCTGTGTATTTTCAATTGATTTGAGTAAATTCCTAGGAGTGCAACTGTGGTAAGAGCAAGTTTTGTTTGCAAGAAACTTCTAGACTATCTTCCAGAGTGGCTGTATCCTTTTGAATTCCCACTAGCAATGAATGAGAGTGACTGTTGTCTTTGTCACCATTTGATATTATCAGTATTTTGGAGTTTGGTCATTCTAATAGGTGTGTAGTGATATGTCATTGTTTTTTCTATCTAAGTTTTAAGTTTAAAAAATTGTCACAGAGAGAAATCCAAGTGAGCCAACCAGGAATAGCCATCTGGCTCCTTTTCTGAAGAGCAGACCAAGGAGCACAATCCCAGCCACTGGTTACCCCAAGCAGTGTGAGCAGGCTTAGACAGAAGACATACCCCCACATCCCACAGAGGACTCTTGGGACACATAGGGAGCAAAAGGGAATGGAAGAGGGCAGCCGGCTTTGGAGCCGAGGGTACCTGTCCCCACCAGGCACAAGGCTTGTGTAGGATTTGCAGTTCTGCCTTGCATTCGAGAGGGGGCGAGTGCTACTGACACAGTCTCCCAGCCACATGGACTTTTGGTCCCACACTGGAGGAAGCCTGGGTAGGGTACTCTAGAATGCCAACAGAGCATGAAGCTAAGAACCCACCCGAACTGGAAACACCTATGTCCAGTTAACCCTGAGAGTGTGTTCCATACTGGCTGTGCTTGGTGGCCAATCCACAGACCAGAACCATAGCCTACTGGTCAGACAGGGAAAGTTTACCTGCTGCTAGCACTTGTCCGGTGCTTGCCAGTGGCGCTTGGAGGCCAGCCCTCAGACCAGGAAGGATTGCCTGCTAGACTCACTTGATTGAAGAGTAGGTCCCTCTGTGGCAGGGATTCTGCTGCTTTTAAGTTCTGAGCTTGGCTTTTGGCAGGAAAGGGAGAGTTGAGAGGAGTATCTGGTGGCCCTGTCTCCTGCGGGAGTGCTTCTAGAGTGCAGATGGTATCATCACTCTGGCAATGTTGCTGCAGAAGCCAGAGGGCTCAACCCTCTCCTGATCCCCACAAAGAGGTCACAAATGGGGAGTCAAAAAGCAGTCTGGCTGGTCCAGCCATGGAAGTCACTCTGAGATCTGAGAACTGCCTAGCAGGAGAGAAGGAGTTGGAGGACTGGTCCTTCTCTCCCTCTGTGAACTCTGAGCAGCAGAAAAGGCTCTAAGACAACTAGACTATCTCTAACTATGAAGCAGCAAAACTAAGAAATAATAAATGAAGTCAGGCTCGGTGGCTCAGCCTGTAATCCCGCGCCTTTGGGAGGCTGAGGTGAGTGGATTGCCTGAGCCCGCGGGTTCAAGACCTGCCTGGGCAGCGAGACCTCATCTCTACAATAAATAAATAAAAAAAGTCAGCTGGGCATGGTAGCGCATGCCTGTAATTCTGGCTACTTGGAAGACTGAGGTGGAAGGATCACCGGAGCCCAGCAGGTTGAGGCTGCGGTGGCCGGGAGCGGCCACTGCACTCCAGTCTGGGCAACAGAGTGAGACTCCAACTCAAAAAAAAAAAAAGATGAGCTGACCAGTATAAGAAAGGTTCAGTCTGAAATCCTGGAAATAAAGTATTCCTTCTTCCTGGAATTTCAAAGCACGGTAACAGACTTAGGCTGAAAAGACCAGAAAGAGGAAATAATCTTGGAGATTGAAGATCAAAATATTAAACCAAATCTGTCTGACAAAAACAAGGAGAAAAGTCTTCAAAAGAGTGAGAAAATCCGACAAGAGGTGTAAGATTATGTAAAGAGACCAAATTTATAGGTGATAAGCATCCCTGAGTGTATAGGAATAAACTGAGAACATTCTAGAAAAAGCCTTCCATGAAGTCATCCAAGAAATTTCCTCAATCTCTACTAAAGAAGTGATCATCCAAATTCTAGAGAAAAGAAACAGACCACTCACCAGGGAAGACGCATCCGAATTGTGGTAGACTTCTCAGTAGAAACCCCACAAGTCAGAAGAGACTGGGGTCCCATCTTCCACATTCTTAAAAATACACAATCCAAGTCAAGAATTTCCTACCCTGCCAAGTTAAACTTCATCAATGAAGAAGAATTAAAATCTTTCTCAGTCCTTAAGGACTATACTGCCTCCAGAACAGCCCTTTAGGAGATGCTTCAGAAAGTTCTAAGCACAGAAACAAACAAACAAAAAATGGTTGCACCATCACAGAAGCTCAGGCAAACACAGAGTTAACAGAACATACATATCAACTACAAAACAGAAGAAGAAGAAGAAGAAGAAGAAGAAGAAGAAGGAGAAGGAGAAGGAGAAGGAGAAGGAGAAGGAGAAGGAGAAGGAGAAGGAGAAGGAGAAGGAGAAGCAGCAGAAGAAGAAGCAGCAGAAGAAGCAGCAGCAAAGCAACCACTTAACAGTACTATGACGGGAATAAACTCTCAAAGATGAATAATGAACTTAAATGTGAATGGACTAAATGCACCACTAAAAAGGTATAGAATAGCAAACTGGATAAAGAAACATGATCTAACATTCCCGGAAACCTATCTCACTGCACAGGCACCCAAAGGCTCAAAGTAAAGAGCTGGAGAAAGATCCATATATATGAAAAACAAAAAAGAACAAGGGTGGCTATTTTCATGTAAGACAAAGCAGACTTTGAATGAATAAAAGTTTAAAAAAAAAAAGACACAGAAAGACACTACATGATACAATGCTCAATCCACCAACAAGAAATATCCATCTTAAATATATATATATGCACCCAACACAGGAACACCCAGGTTTATAACACAATGGCTATGTAAACTAAGAGAGGATACATACACCCACACAGTCAATGGCATAGTCTTTAATACCTGGCTAACAGCCCTAAACAGATCATTGAGGGAAAACTCAACATTTGACCAATTGATCCTAATAGACATTTGCAGAATACTTCACCCAACAATCACAGAGGATACATCTTACTCATTAGCCCATGGAAAATACTCTAAGATTGATCACATTGTCAGGCATAAATCAAGCATAAGCGAATTTCAAAAGGTTAAAATAATACCAAGCATCTTCTCAGACCACAGTGGAATTAAAGTAAATATCATTGCCAACAGGAACCCCCAAAACATACAAATACATGGAAACTAAGGAACATGCTTCCGAATGACTTTCAGGGCAACACAGAAGTCAAGACAGAAATAAAAATATTTCTGTAAACAAATGAAAATAAAGACACACTATATCAAAACCTCTGAAATACCATGAAAATGGTGTTGAAAAGGAAGTTTATAACATTACATGCACATATCAAGAAAACGAAGGGATCTCAAATAAACAACCTAATATCACATCTAAGGGACCTGGAAAGGCAAAAACAGCTAAATCCTAAGTTCAGTGGAAATATCCAGATCACAAAGATAAAGTCAAAATTTTAGGACTAGGAAGCCCAAAATATCATTAAAAGGATAAACAAGACAAAAAGCTGGTTCTTTGAAAGGATAAATACAAGTGACAGACGCTTGGTCTTATTGCTTAGAAAAAAAAAGAGAGAGAAAATCCAAATAAACACAATTGGAAATGAAAAAGACAATGTCACATCTGACCCTGAAGAAATTCAAAGATTATCAGAGATTACTTTGAATATCTCTATGCAAATAAACTAGGAAATCCAGAGGAAATGGAGAAATTTCTGGGATTATACAATCTCTCAAGGTTGAAACAGAAAGAACTAGAAACTCTAAACAGATCAATAACCCTCCAAGAGATTGACTCGTTATAAGAATCTCCTTTCTTAAAAAACCCTGAATCAGATGGTTCTTCAGTTGAATTCTACAAGACATACAAGGAAGAGCTGATACCAATTCTATTGAAAGAATTCCAGGCAATCAAGAAGGAAAAATTTCTCCTTAGCTCATTCTATGAAATTATTATCATCCTGATACCCCAAATTGGCAAAGACTCAACAAGGAAAGAAAATTGCAGGCCAATTTCCCTGATGGACATAAAGATGCAAAAATTCTCTACAAGATGTTAGCAAATCGTATTCAACAACACCTTTCAAGGATTATCCATCATGACCGGGTGAACTTCATTCTCAGGATGCATAGTTCAACATTCTTAAGTCTATTAATCACATTAACAGGTACAAAACCAGGAACCACATGATTATGTCATTAGACACATAAAAAGCACTCAATAAAATCCACTATCTCCTCTTGATAAAAACCCTCGAACACCTAAACATTGAAGGAACATTCCTCAAAACAATAAGAGTCATCTCTGACAAACCTGCAGTCCACATCATGCTTACCCAGTAGAAGCTGGAAGCATTCTCCCTAAGAACTGGAACTGGACAAGGATGCCCACTCTCACTCATTCTATTCAACATAGTGCTAGAAGTCCTAGCCAGAGTAATCAGTCAAGAGAAGAAAATCATGAATATCCAAATAGGAAAAGAGGAAGTTAAGTTATCCCTCTTTATTCTTTGTGAATAATGCTGCAATGAATGTAACTATGCAAATATCTCTTCAAGATCCTATTTTTAAATCTTTTAGATATATATTCATAAGTGGAATTGGTAGATCATACAATAATTCTACTTTAAATTGTAAGAAAATTTCATACTGTTCTCTATAGTGGCTGCACATTTATATTCTTATAAGTTATTTCTCTTTGTGGACGATATAATTCTTACCTAAAAAACCCTAGAGAATCTGTCAAGAAATTCCTTGCACTGACATACAACTTTGGTAAAGTCTCAAATGCAAAATCAATGTGCAAAACATATTTGCAATTCTATACATCAACAGTAAGCAGACTGAAAACCAAAACAAAACACAATTCCATTCACAATAGCCATACAAAAAAGTGGAATACCTTGGCATCCATCCACTCAAAGAAGTAAAAGACCTTTACAATGAGAACTACAGAACACTGCTCAAAGAAATCAACCATAACACAAACAAATTGAAAAACATCCCATGCTTGTGGACTGGAAGAATCAAAGTCATCAAGATGTCCATCCTACCAAGGCAGTCCACAGATTCAATTGCAATTCCTGTCAAATTGCCAATATCATTTTTCACAGACTTAAAAAAGACAATACAGAAATTCATGTGTAAATTAAAAACAAAGCATGAATAGCTAAAGCAATGCTCAGCAAAGGGAACAAAGCCAGAGGCATTACGTTTCCAATCCTTAAACTTTATTACAAGTCTACAGTAACCAAGACAGCATGGTATTTGTACAGGAATAAATAATAGACCATTGGAACAGGACAGAGAATCTGGAAATAAATCCATAGTTCCTCAACCAACTCATTTTCGACAAAGCCATCAATAACAAACATTGGGGAAAGGAGATAATATTTAGCAAATGGTGCTGGGAAAACTAGCTAACCACATGTAAAAGAATGAAACTCGACCCCTACATATTGCAATATACATATATTAACTCAAATGAATCAAGAACTTATATGTAAAACTTCAAATATAAGAACCTTAGGAGAAAACTTAGGGAACACCCTCTTGGACATTGGAGTAGGCAATTAATTAATGGTCAAGTCCTCAAAAGAAATGCAATAAAAACTAAGGTTGACAGGTGAGATTTTATCAAACTGAAACACTTTTGCACAGCAAAAAGAACTGTCAAGTAAGTAAAGAGACAGCCCATTGAATAGGAAACAAATATTTGCAAACTATTCATCAGACAAAATCCTAACATCCAGGATCTACAAGGAACTCAAATAAATTGAAAGGAAAACAAAACAAAACTTTAAAAAGTGGGCTAAGGACAAGAACAGACACTTTTCGAAAAAAGAAAGACAAGCAGCCAAAAACACACAAAACAATGCTCAGTCTTGCTAATTATCAAAGCAATGCAAATCAAAACTATAATGAGATACCACCTAAAAACAGTAAGAATGGCTACCATTAATAAGTAAAAAAATAACAGATGCTGGCACAGCTGCGGAGAAAAGGGAACACTTCTTTTTTTTTTTTTTTTTTTTTGAGTTGGAGTTTCACTCCATCGCCCAGACTGGAGTGCAGTGGCCACTCCCAACCACCGCAGCCTCGACCCACTGGGCTCCGGTGATCCTTCCGCCTCAACCTTCCTAGTAGCCGGAATTACATGCGTGCACTACCACGCCCGGCTGATTTTTGATTTATTGTAGACATGAGGTCTCGCCAAGTTGCCCAGGCGGGACTCGAACCTGCGGGCTCAGGCAATCCACTCACTTCGCCTCCCAAAGGCGCGGGATTACAAGCTGAGCCACCAGGAACACTTCTTTTATACTGTCAGTGGGAATGTAAGCTAGTTCAACCTTTGTGGAAAACAGTGTGAAGATTTCTCAAAGAACTAAAAATCGAGCTTTCATACAATCCAGCATTTCTTCTTAGAATACACCCTGAGGAACATAAATTATTCTACAAAAAGACTCCTGCACATACATGTTTATTGCAGCACTTTTCACAATAGCAAAACTATGGAGCCAACCCAGATGCCCATCAAAAGCTGACTGGATAAAGAAAATGTGGTACATATACATGATGGGATATTTGCAGCCATAAAGAAGAACAAAATCATGCCCTTCACAGCAGTGTGGGTGCAGGTGAAGACGATCATACTAAGTAAATAATCACAGAAACAAAGAACTGATTACCACACGTTCTCACTCATAAGTAGACACTGATCACTGGTCAAAAGAGAACTAGGGCGATATAGGTAGATGCTAGACAATACTAGAGGAGGAGGAGATGGAGGAGGGAGCGGGGCAGGTGGCAGCACACTGAGTACCTGGTCCACCATCGGGAAAGAGAGGGCCAGTTAGAAGTTCGAGCTTTACCTGCCTACAACCCTCTTATGTCATAAATCCTCACTTGTACCTCACAACTCTAAAATCAATCAATCCATGATTTAGACAAAACAATAACAACAAAAACCAAATTGATCTTTTAATTTTTATTTTTTATTTTTTTGAGTAGGGGTCTCATTCTTTTGCCCAGACTAGAGTGCAGTGGCACGCAGCCTCAACCTGCTGGGCTAAGGTGTTCCTTCTGCCTCAGCCTTCCAAGTAGCTGGAACCACCAGCGTGCACCACCACATGCATCTAGTCTTTTGATTTACTATAGAGACAAAGTCTCCTCAAATTGTCCAGGCTAGCCTCAACCCCTGGGCTCTCACCTCAGCCTCCCAAAGTGCTGGAATGACAGGCATGGGCCACCACACCTGGTGGATCCTTGAAATGAGATTTTAAAAGAGTGGGTAAGTGCTGGTATTCTGGGAAATTTTTAATATTATTAAAAATAAATTATTTTATGCAAGATAAAATCTTTTGCATAAAATTTAAAAGATTATCAAAAAAAGTTTGAGGATGCATAATTCACAATAAGAGAGTTGCTTATTTTGTCCCATTTATCTCATTAAGGACTTTGTCAATGAATGTTTGCATTTCTTGAAAAAGAATAAGGGCATTATTTTAAATGCTTTATTAAAATAAATGCTATCATTTTAAATTCACTTTTCATAGTAAATATTAAATGTTTATGTGTTCAAAATTAATATATGCAGCAGCTTTGCTATAAAAGCTTTTGTAGCTTTCTTATACAAAACTAACAATCAGTTAAAATCTGATACAAGATAATATTACACAGCAATAAAATATAAAAGTACAGAAAATTTTTATAAAAGATAGCAAAATCTATATTAAAAAATATAGAAAAAAGCCGGGCTCGGTGGCTCAGCCTGTAATCTCACACCTTTGGGAGGCTGAGGTGAGTGGATTGCCTGAGCCCACGGGTTCGAGACCTGCCTGGGCAGTGAGATCTCATCTCTACAATAAATCAAAAAATCAGCGGGGCGTGGTAGCGCGCGCCTGTAATTCTGGCTACTAGGAAGCCTGAGGGGAAGGATAGCCGGAGCCCAGCAGTTCGAGGCTGCGGTGGCCAGGAGCGGCCACTGCACTCCAGTCTGGGCGACAGAGTGAGACTCCAACTCAAAAAAAAACAAAAACAAACAAACAAAAAATATATATAGAGAGAAAAAAATCTATACTTTAGGAGAAAGGTCAGAAGAATAAATGGAAATGCTACTTGTGATTAGATAGAAAGATTCAATATCATGGATGTATAATTTATTCTAAATTAATCTATAAGCCTAATGCAATAATAATAAAATATCATTTTTTTTAGAAAGCAGGATCTATTGAGAGGACAGACAGGCTCCCACAGTGGGAGGAGAACCCAAGGGGTTGCCCATCAATGTGTTTTTTAAAACTAAGCAGCAATAATATTTTTCAAGTGAAAAAAAATACAAGTAAACAAGAATCATAATTAATTTACTATTGAATTTGTACCAGGTGCTTTTCTAAACATTGCACATATATTAAATGATAGACTTTCATCAACTGTTCTAGAATAAAACATTATTTTATCCACATTTATACATGATAATTTCAAGAAACACACGGGTTAACTAAATTCTCCAAATTCGTATAGCTAGTACTGAACCTAAACAGTCTGACTTCAGAGTCCAGAAGTTTAACCAACATACCTCACTTCAAAAGTACCAAGAATATTCTGGGGATCAGAGGTAGTGAGGGTGTGGACAAATCCCACACAATATTGACTCTTATAAGAGAACTCATTACAGGCTGAGCCGGGCTCGGTGGCTCAGCCAGTAATCCCGTGCCTTTGGGAGGTTGAGGTGAGTGGATTGCCTGAGGCTGCAGGTTCGAGACCCACCTGGGCAGCAAGACTTCATCTCCACAATAAATAAAAAAATCAGCTGGGTGTGGTGGCGCATGCCTGTAATTCCGGCTACTTGGAAGGCTGAGGCGGAAGGATTGTTGGAGCCCAGCAGGTCGAGGCTGCGGTGGCCAGGAGCGGCCACTGCACTCCAGTCTGGGCGACAGAGTGAGACTCCAACTCAAAAAAAAAAAAAAAAAGAGAACTCATCAAGAGTAGTCATGGCACATGTATATGTAGAGGCAAAGAAACAGAAGAGGGGTGAGTATCCAGAGAGAAACTCCAACATATGTTGGCATTTACAATATGACAAATGTGACATTATATATCATTGCAGTAAAAAGATCCTGCTCCATAGATGGTAGCAGAACAAACTGGTAGCCATCTGTAATAAACATCAGTTATATTCTTGTCCTACTCCTAGCATCACAATAAACTCCAGATGGTTTGATCATTTTAACCTCTCCCTAAATCATAATCACATTAGTAATAAAATAAATAATTTTAAAAATTGGAGTGAAGAAGCTCTTTCTTAGTATTACTAAAAGTCTAGAGGTTCTGAAAGAACAGCTAGTTTAATAAATTTAAAGCTGAAAAAGAAAGACTTTAATGGAAGAAAACAACTTAAGTGACAACCAGCACACTGGAAAATATTTGTAACAAAGTTCACAAAGGTTTAATCTTATTTATTTAGAAAGGAAAAGTGCAGCAACATAAGAGAATAAGTAAGTGCATTGGCATATGATCCACAGGAAAATAAATAAATAGAGTTCTTATACAACTGAAAAGATCCTCAATAGTATGTATTATAAGCAAAAAGCAAATTAAAGTGATAATGCTATGTCATTTTTTTAGTTAGCTTGACAAAAGTAAAGAAATTGAAAACACATTCTGTTGGCAAGGGGAACCATGCACTTCCATATTGTTAGTGGGAGTTCCAGTTGGTGCAAATCTATGAAATTTCTCCATAGAGATCAGAATTTGAAACGCACATACTCTTTGACTCAGCAATTTCACTTTCAGAAAAATGTCATCTACATGTGGTTATATGTACAGGTATATTGGTGCATTATTTCAATATCACAATATTTAGTCCACTGTAAATGTGCATTAATAGAATACAGTTGTAGAACTTATGGTACATTTATACAATAAATGACTAAGCAGTTATTCAAATAGGTGAAACACTTCCTTACGAGTAAATATGAAGGGAGATCAAAATAGTGAAAGAAGCAAATTACAAAAGAGAGGGAGAAATATGTCACTATTTCCCTAAAAGAATGCATAAGAGGAGGAAAAAATGCAGGGAGTAAAATTAATTTTTAATACAATTTGCAGCTTCTGTTTAATTATGTTATATTGTGCCTCAAGAATACAGAATTTAATTACTCGTTACTCTCAATGCAAGTCATATGATGATGATAATGATTATTATCAGTTCACACATTGTCATCTTTCCTATTTTGCTGTTTTGTATGATTTATTTTTTTAAATTTATTTAAAATGTAATGCATGCAGCTAAACCAATCACATAATCCAGGAACATTACTAATAATTTTTGAAAATCTTCTGGTGTACCAATTATAATTTGCTTCTATTTGTAAGTTGCATCATTTGGATTTTGAACTATGCACATACATAGCATATTCCAACGTTGATTCATCAATAACTCTGAAGATAATGTGACTATAACATAAAAGTAAATGTGAAAATACTAACTTCCAAACAAGAACAAATGGGCTGTATTCAAGTTCCAAGTACTAATAGCCATATTAAAATTTATGTTTGCTAAAAGTAATTGAAGGAATATATGTCAGATTACCTAAGTCTCTTATGTTTTCCATATTCTTTTAAAAAATAATTCCTGCATAATAGAGTTGAATATTCACTTTTAAGTAAATTTGTTCATTCACATAGCAAAGTGCACGATCACACATGCACAGCTCAATGCTTTTTTGCCTGTGTGTCCACAGAGCAGATCAAGATTGCTCTCACCAGCTCAGAGGTCCCCAGTGTCTCCATTCCAAAAGGAAGTGTTATTCTGACTTCTATAGGAGCAAACTGCTTTTTTCCAGTTCTAGAAACATGCATAAATCATAGAGTACATTCTCTTTGGGGTCTGTTTCCTGCATTCAACTACATTCATATATGCATTCATATATGTCTATGATATTCATATGTCTATGATATTCATATATGTCTATGATATTCCTCCACATGGCTTGAGGGGAGCAGCAGTGATTATTTCATGTTTAAGCCTACTCTAAGTTAATTGCAATTTATTTACTTATTTTACTATTGACGGACATTTATACCCTTCCAGTTTGGAGATATCATGTATAGAGTTTGTAGGTATAAGAGAACCACCAATAACAAGTGAAGAGGTGCACTTCTTTTCTCATGTTTAGTGAGAATGAGTAGCTTAAAAGTGAGAGAAAAAATTCAGAGAAGCTCCAAAGACCCTTTACTTGTGTCTTGTTGGGCAGAATTCCATCATACGTCCATGTCTGAAAACAATCTTTGGTAAAAGGTCTGGAATCACCTTTTAATATCCAGGCTCACCCCTGAACTAGTGAAATTCTCCAAACCACATGTATGGTTAGTCAGTGAGGAAAGAGAAAGGAATTGATGTCGAGAGGCTAACTCCTCTGTCCAATAACCAGAGCTGCTGAGTGGGGCCATACCAGTGTTCATATAGTTCTCTTTTTTTGATCATTTAATTCATTTTATTAAAGTATGATACATGTGCCATTGGTCGTATTCAGGGTGAGTACACAGATAAACATTTTAGATACATAATCATTTTTCTTTTATAAGTATATTTATGATGAGTTTACGATTTATTGTAGGGATATGTGTTCTTTTAAAATAAATGTACATAAATTTAAAAAGTGAGTCACCACAAAGAGCAAACTATAATGCTGACGAGAGTAAAATCAGTTTCAGACTTCTCATCAAAACGTATGTATCTACTATGAAAATATCTCTTAAATCAGTGTCTATTGCTCATTATGCACTGCCATATTTCAGACCTTGATAAGCTTGTCCCTGATAACAAACCGAAATATATGTGGGAAACACACACATAGATACACAGACTCACACCCCCTGTAGGTGCCAAAAAATGTATACACATTTTAAGAGATGTTATCTATGTATTACTTTTTGATGCTGAATTGCATTGTGGTAGCAATGTGTAGTATGGCATTCACTCAAAAGATGGCATTTATCAAATGAATGCAAGCGTCACCATGCCACCGGCAGGGCAGTCCAAGAAAATGGGGAAGCATGACTGCAGCTGGAGGAGCACAAGATCATTTTGAAGTGGTGTTTGAAATTCGAGAACATGGAAGTACAGGGACAGTGGAGGCGTGAGTATGTAACAGAACCTCCCTCCGACAGGCCTAACAATTGTACGCATTCATGATGAGTGTGAGATGCATGCTCTGTGTGTGTTGTGCAGAAGGGAAGATTCAGGATGCTTTACACAGCAACCAGTCCTGCTTCCTCTACTATGGTGTTGGAAGAGTTCACATGCTCGCCACAGAAGTCTAGCAAACATGGCCAAGTGTACATAGAAGTGCACGCGCATCCATTTTACCTGCAATTCATACATTTTGGGGGAATGATCTTACTTGCAATAAGATGGCACCCCACTGCACTTCCACTGAGATGTGAGATCTTGCCTTGATGAGAATTTGCTAGGGCAATGGGTAGAAGAAAGAGGTGTGGCTCAGTTCCCCCACATTCTCCTTATTTAACACCTCTTGACTTATAGCTACAGGGGACCATGAAGGATGTGGAGTACCATAGAAAACCAGCTACACTGGTGGTACTTTAGGAAGAAATCGAAACAGCGTGTGCAAGTGATACAAGCGGACACTTTGGTGAATGGTGCTCAAGCGATATTTTGCCATAATCAGAAGTGTCTGGACGCTGATGGTAACCACTTCGACAACCGCTTGTAATTGCGGAAGTCAAACATGACTTGTATTCATCTTTTGTTTTCGGTATATGTTGATTATTTCAATTTTAATACAATTTTTTTCTTAAAATTGTGTATTTTTGGCACCGTGTGTGTGTGTGTGTGTGTGTGTGTGTGTATTTCAGTAATCAATCAGTGATGAGTTGATTAAAACAATATCTTTAACATGTATTGCCTAGGAGATACAAGGGTACTACTCAGAATGTTATAACTAAGTAAAAACACTTTATACTTGTATTTCAAATATTGACTGTTCCAGGAATCAATCCTTGGGTTTCTTTTATTACTCAGCATGCCCTCTCTTGATTATCTCATTTCATTCATCTTGAGTCACCTTTATCTCAAAAATCCCTATAGACAATTATCAGAAAATCTTGGCTCTCGTTCAAAATGTACAGAACCTGACTACCCTTTACAAACTCTTTTAGCTAGTACCCCCATGCTATTCAAGTCACCATCTTCTCTCACTTTGATTATTGCAATTGCCTTTTAACTACTCTCCCTATTTCTGGATTGCTTCTCTACTATTGATTTTTAGCGGGCAGTTCTTTCAAAATATAAGGTTGTATAATGTCAGTCATATATTCAAAACCCTTCCATGACTTTCCACTTCTCTTTCCCCACCCCAGCAAAAAAACCAAAACCAACAAAAACCCTAGCATTCGTATTCATATGCTATCCCACAATGTCCTGCATTGTGAACCTCCCCACATTCCTGGCCTAATCTTCCTCTGTTTTCTCATGTTTTACATTTTTCTCTAGTCACTCTGAACTCTACATTGTGTCTGAAAAAATGTCAGGGCTTTTTAACTTACTTTCTCTGCCTGGAGGCTGTTTTACCCGTTGGCTTCCCTACATCCTTCAGGTCTTTGACCAAATGCTGTCTAGTTAATAAGCTCCTTTCAAACCACCAATTTAAAATTGCATGCCCCGCTGCTGCAGTTACATTCCATCCTCCTTGTCTGCTTTATGTTTCGTATTGCACTTACCACTATGTGGTTTATTGTGTTTATGGTCTATCTCCTCACATATAGAATGTGAACTCCAAATGGACAGGGATTTTTGTCTCGTCTGTTACTGCTCTCTTTCTTAAAACTCTGCCTGAAATCTAGTAAACATGTGACAAATAGGTGTGGAATAGGTAAATACTGCTGTGGATATAGTAATAAATAATATGGAACAAGGTCCTAATGCCCTGAAACATCTATTACCTTGGAAACAAATAGCACTAAATGAATACAAATAGGGCATAAAGTCAGAATCTGTTAAGTGCTATGAAGAAAATAAAGCAAAACAAGATAAGAGAACGTGATGCAATGTAGAGAGTGGGTTCTTATTATCCTCCAAGGAATCCATGGAGAAGTGGTTGCAAAACAGAAATGTGAATAAGATAATGGAGCCATCCAAATATCTGCAAGAAGATGACTTCAAACAGAGGTAATAGCAAATATAAAGATTCTGATTTAAGAAAATGTGAGATGGACAAAGAATT
This sequence comes from Carlito syrichta, assembly GCF_000164805.1. NCBI lineage: Eukaryota > Metazoa > Chordata > Mammalia > Primates > Tarsiidae > Carlito > Carlito syrichta. The sequence goes on from NW_007245936.1 coordinate 605,110, forward strand.
GCATGAAGGCCCTTTTGGAACATAACTCTTGGATTTCAAGCCCAAAAGCAAACTGACCACAGAGCTGGCCAGGGGCAGTCCCACTTCAGATGCAGACCTGGCTGACAGAGAAAATAAACTGAGTGAGGGGAATGAGGGGTTGTCTTTGCGTTAACTAAGCCAAAAAAAGAGTGAGAGATCCACAGAGAGAATGAAGCAAGAGACTATCTAGGAGAAAGACATGCTGAGCATGTAACTTGTGGTGCAATAGGAGACCAGCCTTTGGGAGGAGGTGAGTAGGAGTCACATGGTGTGATGTGTGTTTCAAAAGGCCCCTCTGGTGAGTTAGAGTCGAAGGAGCTTGCCATGCCAGAGTCTGGGAGAGAAGTGACGATCTGGGTGAAAGAGGTCACTGTGAAGGTTGTTGGAAGAGGAAGGATTTGGGATACACTTCAAAGGTAGAACTGACTGAACTTGCTTGTAATGAAGTGGGTGTGGAAAAAGAGATTCATTCAAGAAAATTCCAATAGTTTTTGTTTGAGCAGCTAGGATAACGTTGGTGACATTTTCTAAGAATCAAAAACTAGAAAGGAGCAAATTTGAGGGAAGCATGTAGAACACAATTTTTTCCAGTGAATTTTAGATGCTGTTAAGATAACCATGTGGAGAAATCAAGTAGAAAGTTAATAACTGAAGTCTCAATTTCAGAAGGCAAAGTGAGGCTGGAGATTGATTTTTGAGTTTTTGTTATATGTCCCATAATTACTCACAAATTAATTCTATTATATATCATTTAAGGTTTGTAATATAGTCTCAGAAATTGTATTATAATTAGCACAATACCTTTAATGAAGATTATCTTATTGGATACTCACAGAAGCCCAATCAGGTTGGAATTTTTATACATATTTAATAATTTTTAAAAAGCTGAAAGAAGTTAAAAGATTCACCTATCTCATTTGTAATTGATTAACTTTGTAGGGATTCATTAAGCATGTGCCTGAAACTATACTCTGTGCCAGTAAAAGACAATTGGATAAGACAAAATCTGTGCCCTCACGTTGTTTAGTCTATTGACTGTGTTAGACAATATAAGTAAATAATTGCACAAAATACATTCTCGCCAATGGACTTGAATCTCAACCTATAACTTTTAAATTCAAATTTCATGAAATATTTTTTAAAAGACAGAAGAAAGCAATAGACTACATTTCCCTTGCAACCATTCATAACACTGAACTCTGCCCTTGTAGTTGACTGTTCTTAGAGAGAGGCCATCCCGTTACCATGTCTCAGTCAGCTGACCTGTGCTCTCCTTTCTTCTATTAGCACAGACCATTTGTCCATAAAACATGAAAGGTTTTCATGAGTACATAGACTTTCTCCTTTGCTTAGTAGCATGAACAGAACACAGCGTGTGAAATCAATCCACTCCCTAAGTCCTTCTTCCTTTCCCACCTGGAAATGTAGTAGTAAAAAAAGCAAATATGAGTAGCACAGATGCACAGATATGAGGCCGTACACCCTAAAAATTGAAATTCATTGATAAAAATTTGTGCATTTATTCGGACATGTTTAAACTTCAGTCACCTTCAAAGTTCTCTCTGTTTAATGCAATACACCTACCAAGACACCCAAAACCGTTTTGTGAACTCATCAATTTTGATATCTTTAGTGCTTCTGCCATTTTTTGTTTACCATCTTCCACATCAGCATAACGTTCCCCTTTGAAGGCTTTCTTCATCCAGGGAAACAAAAAAAGTCACTCAAGGCAAGATGGGGTAAATAAGAGGGTGAGGCATGGGAGTCATAGAATTTTTGGTGTGGTGTGGGTAGGTACACTTATAAATCGCTCAACATAAAATGAGCAAATGTGTTGAAAGAATCTCCAAAAACGTTTTCACTGAAGCTGAAAACAGTCTTTCGCGCTAACACTAGCTGTTACACTGATGTTGGTAGGTTCCCAGAACACTTACCTAGAGGGGGAAGCCTGTACTACAAGGGGCCAGCCCTCTAAAAAACATTTTTTGTGTTCCCCCCACTCCCTACATATCATAATAGCAAATAGAAAGTTCTTATCTAAAGGGCACACTCTTCAACTGTTTCACACTTATTTACCACCACAAATGGTATGGGTGAATTCATTCTCTCTCAGTACTTCCAGATGGCATGGACGTTATCTTGAGTGGAGGACTGGGCAAAAATCAAAGGAGAAAATATGGAAAGACGCTTCTGAGAACATTCGCTTCTTGGTTCAAATTCTGGCTGCTAAGTCTTGGGAAAGATCCTTTAGCAAATTGTTTTGCCTAGCTGCGTAAATGTACTAAGAATGATATTCTATACAAAAAGCATGGAGCAGAACCTGCTCCCTGATTCTGACTTCATCCAGTAAAATAGTATAAAAGTCATCTTTCTTGACAAGAAATCCAGCTCTCCAGCTCACCAGGCCCTTCTGGACACAACTCTTAGGTTTCAACTCAAAAAAGCAGGCTGACCACAGAGCTGGCCAGGGCAGCTCCACTTCAGAGACAGACCTGGCTGACAGAGAAAATAAACTGGGTGAGGGGTTGTCTCCAAGGCAGTTTTATTAATCAGATTCTTGCTAACAGCCAGAGGAAAATAGCAACTCTTTCTCCCCCTTCCTACACACTGTGAAATATGGTATATTTTCCAAAGTCAAGTGCTCACGGTTCTCTATTGCCTTTAGAAGCAGGAGGCCAGCAAGGAAGGGGCCTTGGGGGATGCGGGGAGAGGAGATCTATGACACATTGTTCTTCTGAGAAGGTGGAAGAAGGACAGAGGTGTGTGGTCCTGCAAAGTACGGACCAGGCTGATGCCTCCCTTCCCCAGAAACTCATTTATCACCTTGATGGTTTCAGCTCATTTGCAGCCAAGTTATTGTCACCCTTAAAATAATGTGGCTTGACAGGGAAAAAATGAAATCCTTGTGAAAAGTTACATAGTCATCACACTCTGGAGTCAAAATATAGACTGTAGTATCCAAACACCGGGCCCTGGGTACGGCGGGGGTGGTATTTCCTCTCTCCCGCAGGCTTTGGTTTTAGAACAGGACATTAACATTTATGTCATGTTAACATGCACCTAAGCATGGCGTGTGGCCTCCTGCCACAGACACAGAGAAACACATGCTCTGGCGCTGCCTTGCCATGAGCGCCAAGACTTTCAGTATCAATGGAGACGCATGTTTCCTTGCCCAGAGAGTTAATAGCGGGCGACGACTTGAATGTTTTGTCACCCTCCAGAGCACAGACTCCATTTCAGATGTCAGGAAAGTGCTAAATCTTGCTGGGCTGCGAGTAGCAACTGATTTTCAACCCCGGAACTAATTAAGCTAAAGCATTCTCTACTTGAAACCCCCCAAACATCCTGGCCACCCCCATTTAATCACCTGTGCCATCTTGACCAATTTTTGGTAGCTTTGGTGTCCCCATCTGTGAGATGGTCATAGTCAGGTGGACCTGCATGTTTATTACAAAAAGGAAACGCAAAAATGCAACAAAAAGAGTTTGTGATGTTTTCCAGCACACAGCAGACTTGCAGTTCAGGGCAGTTTTCCTTTAGAGTTTCTGCTTTGTATTTCATACCCTTAAATCTGGGTTCTAAGTATGTCAGCGTCATAGAGCAAAACTAGTTTCCCACTAGGGCCTTGCTAGTTAGAACTTGCCAATGTAAGTATGTGCCTTGTTTCCTATTCTACACAACCTACAAGGAGACCAAACAAACCAAGATAGATTGGCCTCATTGGAGAGGCACAAGTAACAAAAAGGGAGCTCAGTGGTGAGGCAGGAAGTACTTGGAGTATGGCTCTTCTAGCTCCAGGCAAGCCCTCTGCCTTCTACCTAATCTCAACTCTGCTCCTCAAACGTCCTGTAGAGTGTCAAACCACTGTGCTTCCTCTGCTTCAGCTTCCTCTGCCTGGAATCCTTTCATTTTCCCTCACTAAATAGTTCATCTTTCCAGGACCATGTCCTCCATGAAGAAGTCCACAGCTGTACCTGCGTGTGAGGGGCCTCACTTCTGTGCCCTCCGCGTAGTTCTATCCCTTTGTAAAACTCTGTATTCTAACTGCTAAGTCGGCTGTTCCTCACTACATCTTTTCTTGCTTTTTTTCCAAAGTCAGAATTTTGTCTTAGTTTCTGTGGTATCCTTAGCGCCTCTGCCAGTCAATAATACGTATTGATTACTCAGGACATGTCTGAGAAGATGCATTTAAACATGCACAATAAAGGTAATTCTATGAAATCATAGGTGGTGCAATTGGTCCTATGTAGTGTGTGTATAGTGACACCTACTTCTTCAAATAAATGTGTGAATGTGTGTGCAATAGTCAATGTCTTCAATAATAAATAATTTATAACAAAGTCTCTTAATGGCCCATGTTAACACTAATAATATTTGCAATACAATGTTTTATATGTCTCCATATCCATATATATTTCAGTTATAAACAGACAAAAAGAAAAAGCAATAAACAAAACCTGGATTTCATTCCATGAGCAAGTACTTATTGGGAGGCACATTTAAGAGCCCAAGTAAGAGACAGTTGTTAGTCCTAGCTCAATTACTGACTGAATGAATGATCTTAAAGAAATCACATTGTTATCTGAGCTAAATTGTCTATGTCTTTAAGATGGGAATAATAATACCTACATTGTTTGCCTCAAAGTTTTCTGAGGATCAAATAATATCCATATAAAAACTTACTGAAAAGAATACCATCATGAACATTCAAGAGACTCTTTGTACATGTACTTATTAGTATGTTTAATATAACTATCCTTTATGGTGATTCACCCATACAATCACTTCCGAGTTTAATAAAGAGCTAGTGGAAGAAAAATACTATAAGTGAACTGAATGTAAAGCAAAGACTAAATTAAGTGATATTTTCACTCATTCAGTAGAATGTTGCATAACTAAAGTCATGATTTTGAAAACTAATAGACAAATGAAGAGTCCTTATAATTTTTTGTTTTAAAATAATAGGATCTAAAATTGAATTACACCATGAAAGTGGTTAGAGAATATAGTAAATTCCACATATTTTCATTTGAACTAAGAGATCCTGGATGGAGTTTGTATTTCTATTGTTTTGTTGTTGTTGTTGAAGAATGGTCTCTACATTAGCATGAGAAATTAAAAATGATTAAATAAAATCAAACCTAGTGAACTGCATGCTTAACACAAGATATTTATTTTATTTTATTTATTTTATTTTATTTTATTTTATTTTGAGTTGGAGTCTCACTCTGTCGCCCACACTGGAGTGCAGTGGCTGCTTCCGGCCACCGCAACCTCGACCTGCTGGGCTCCGGTGATTCTTCCGCCTCAGCCTTCCGAGTAGCTGGAATTACAGGCGCGCACTACCACGCCTAGCTAATTTTTTGATTTTTTGTAGAGATGATGTCTCGCTGCCCAGGCGGGTCTCGAACCCATGGGCTCAGGCAATCCACTCACCTCAGCCTCCCAAAGGTGCGGGATTACAGGCTGAGCCACCGAGCCTGGCTTAACACAAGATATTTAAAGAGAAAAGGAGACAAATGAAGTTGAGTATAGAAGGGAAAGAGAAGTAGCATATGCTACTAATCCCATAATTACTCTTCTTTCACCCTGTTCTCACTGCAAAGAAAGCACATAGTCTAAGCAATTACTCTTAAATACATCTACGGATGTATATGTATGTATGTAGTATAGATACAGTATATGTGTATATATAACCATAGATCTATAGTCATGGGTCACAATCAATAGGAATACATACTGGAAAGTGTATTGTTAGACAATTTTATTGTTCTGCAAACAGAGTATACTTACACAAACCTAGATGGTATAGCCTCCTACACACCTAGGCTGTGTAGTATGTCTTATTGTTACTAGGCTACAAACCTAGAAAGCATGTTACTGTACTAAATACTGTAGACAACTGTAAAACAATCATGTTTGTGTGTCTAAATATATCTAAACACAAAAAACTACAATATTAAAGATTTTTAAAATAGTGCACCTATATAAGACACTTACAAAAAATGGATCTTGTAGGACTGGAAGTTGGTCATGGTGAGTCAGCGAGTAAGTTCTAAGTGACTATTATAGTATGCTACCATAGACTTTGTAAACACTGTATACTTAGACTACACTAAATTTATTTTTTAAATGTTTTCTTTTTTCAATGATAAATTAACCTTAGCTTAATATAACTTGCTCTATAAAATGAACTTTTTAATTTTTTAAACTTTCTTTATTTTTAATAACAACCCTTTGCTTAAAACAAAAACTCGCAGTACAGCTGTGCAAAAATATTTTCTTTCTCTACATTCTTATTCAGTAAGCTTTTTCTAGTTTTATTTATTTATTCATTTTACTTCTTAAACTTTTTTGTTAAATACTAAAAAATTGACAGATACATTAGCCTAAGCCTTCACAGGGTCATGGTCATCAGTATCACTGTCTTCTCTCTCCAAATTTGTTCCTTTGGAAGGTCTTCAAAAGCAACAACATGCATGGAGCAATCATCTCTTGTGATAACAGTGCCTTCTTCTGGATTACTTCCTTAAGTACCTACCTGAAGCTGTCCTACTGTTAACTTTTTTTAATAAGTAGAAGCACACTCTAAAATAATGATAGGAAATATAGTATACTAAATACATAGACCAGTAAAATACCTGTTTGTTACCATTGTTAATTATTATATGCTACACATAATTCTATGTGCTATTCTTTCATACAACTGGAAGCACAATAGGTTTGTTTATACCAGCATCACTGTAAACATATAAGTAATACATTTTGCTACATAGTTACAATGGTTACCACCTTCCTAGGTAATAGGAGTTTTTCAAGTCCATTATAATCTCATGGGACGTCATCATTTATGCAATCTCTTTTAGACCAAAATGTTCGTATGCAGCAATGACTGTATGTAAAGTTATTTTGCACATTACATTTTTTTGTTTTATCTTTAGATTCTGAAGGATGTATGTTAAAACCTCTTTGTTATTTGACTATGATAGCTCTATTCTTTTTTCCATGAATTTTGTTAGTGTTTACTTCAAGTATAGATAAATCAATGCTGTTAGGTGTAAATATGTTTATGACTATTATATTATTTTCATTGCTTATTGCTTATGCAGATAAAATGGATTCTATTGATGATGTTACCCTAAAACTTTTATAAATTGGTTAATCAACTTTATCTCAATTAATATTTACATGTGAATTGGTTTCTGTTTAGTTATTTTCAACTTCTCTCTCTCTCTCTCTCTCTCTCTCTCTCTCTCTCTCTCTCTCTCTCTCTTTCTCTCTCTTTTTTTGTGTGTGTGTGTTGGAGTCTCACTCTGTCGTCCAGACTGGAGTGCAGTGGCACGCTCCCGGCCACTGCAGCCTCGACCCGCGGGGCTCTGGTGATCCTTCCGCCTCAGCCTTCCAATTAGTTGAAACTACAGACATGCGATACCACTCCCAGCTAATTTTTTATTTATTGTAGAGACGAGGTCTCGACAAGTTGCCGGGGTGGGTCTCAAACTCGCAGACTCAGGCAATCCACTCGCCTCGCTCTTCCAAAGTGCTGAGATTACAAGCTGAGCGCGGAGCCCAGCCTCAGCTTCTCTTTATTTGACTTTAAGCATATCTCTTGAAATTATTATATATTCACGTTGCATTTACCCACTCTGAGCATCTCTGCTGTTCAATGGATATATAAAAACATGAAGCTTGTGTGATTGCTGACATGTTTGAAATTAAATGGGCACTAAAACTAAAAGAATGTGAAAAATGAAAAAAAAGATAGAATATTAGCTCAATCCAGAAAGTTAGAAAGCAGATAACTAGATAAGAAATTAATTAGCAGCTCTAAGAAAAGTAAATCTTAAATCAGTAGTGATAAAAATAGAAATCAAAATGACTTACATAACTAAAATAATACAAGGCTTATTAATATGTGGTTCTAGATGACTGGTAATGGAGTCAATAGAGAGAGGTCAATGACATGGCTATGGCAAGGAGGATTGGTTGAAAGTTTCCTGTATTTCTAGACATTGTCTCTAATGTCATCAAGCTCAATGACTACTTTTGCTTCAGTCTGAAAAAAATATATTGTATATAGGTTCTCTGAAAAAAGTGGTCTCTGGTCTTGGAGCCAGAAGGCATTAATAAGGTTGGAGGTAGCAAAGTGAAAAACAAGGATATTAAGTTAATATTTGTGTTTTGATGTGCTTTTCTCACTCAGAAACCAATGCTCCCACAACCATTGCCAGAATCCTTATTCTCCAAATAAGATTTTGGTGAAATAATATTTAGGGAATCCCTCAAGTTCAAGAAACAGACACTAAGATATTAACATCCAAGGTTGTACAACTAAATGACCTCATATCTGTCAAAGATGAGGTTCATATTTCATAGGATCCATTGTGTTTAAATTTTTTGAATCCCAAATATTTAAATATAAAGCAACTAAGAATTACTAATCATCTAATTAAAACATTTTATATAAAATACCTTAAAGGCAAATTAAACAGAGCACAAGAAACTTGAAAAAAAACAAATTATGCACTGGTATTATTCATAATTTCAAAGCTAAAAGAAGATATTGCAACCATAGGGAAAAACAGAATAAAAAACAAAGCAGCAACATGTGTTATTAAACGGGATATATTTGAAATTTTAAAAAACTCAATAGAAATTTTGGAAAGTAAACATAAACAAATCTACCAGAACAAAAAATAAAACAAAAAATATGAAATATAGGAAAGAAAATTGATAAGCTCAGTAGAGAAGACCAATATGCAAATAATAGGAATTTTAGAGAGAGAAAACAGAAAACTTAAAAGTGGAAAATTGAGAATTTAATAGTTTTAGGAAATTTTCTTATAATCCAGATATAAATTTATCAACTAAAAAGATTCACTAAATACCTAGCACAAAAGATGAGCAATGCCCTAGACAAGATGCCTGCACACTATGACTCATGGGCCAACTCTGGTTTGCCATCCATTTTTGAAAAAACAAAAAACAAAAAACTTTATTGGAACACACTTATTCCCATATGATTATGTATGGTCTTTGTGTTGCTTTTACAACATGAAAGAGTTGAGTAGTTGTATGGCCCACAAAGCAAAAAAATACTCATCATCTGACCCTTTCCCCTCAAAGCGTTGCCCTTCTCTAACCCAGAGCAAAGAGCATCAGAAAATACTACAGTCAGGACATAAAGGAATTTCTCTAGGATTCTAGACAAATATGTAATTTAGGTTATAAACGTTGAGTCAATCAGACTAGCTTTAGGCTTTAGATAGCATTGGAAGTTAGAAGGCAGTAAAATGGTCTTTAAAATTCTAGAATAAATGATTTTGAGCACTAGAATTTAGTACTTGGTCAAATATCCATTGTTGGAATAAAGACCTTTTCACATATGTGTGTTCTTCAGAATAACCTCTAAAGCACCCATTCCATTTCAGGAAGTTACTACATAATTTGTTCAGCAAAAAAATGAAAGAATAAAATATAACCCATAGATACAGAAAAATATAACTTATAGAAGCAGGAGATCCTGTCACAGGAGAAAAATAGAGCAAGGGGAAAATATGATGGTGAAGACAGTGCTCAGGTTAATTGTGGTGCAGAGGTCATATTATTAGACAAGAAATCAATAGAATATCTAATGTATCTGAATGCCTCCAAATAAAATTTTGATCATTGGAAAAAAATGAGATTTTATTAGTAAGAAGTAGGCAGCAAATTAAGTAAAAGTAAAAACATGATAAATATTAATTTTGGTGAACATAAAAAAAATTATAGCCGGGCTCGGTGGCTCAGCCTGTAATCCCGGGCCTTTAGGAGGCTGAGGTGAGTGGATTGCCCTAGCCCACAGGTTCGAGACCCACCTGGGCAGGCGAGACCTCATCTTTACAATAAATCAAAAAAATTAGCCTGGCGTGGTAGCGTGCTCCTGTAGTTCCAGCTACTTGGAAGGCTGAGGCGGAAGGATCGCCAGAGCCCAGCAGGTCGAGGCTGCGGTGGCCGGGAGCGGCCACTGCACTCCAGTCTGGGCGACAGTGAGACTCCAACTCAAAAAAAAATCATGAAGGAAAAATTTATCATAGTTTGCCAAATGACTGAGCTATGAATAGCACTTACATAGATGCAATTTTACAAATGCTAGATATTGATCGAACCAAATTAATGTTATGACTATAAGATGAAATGAAATGATAAGAATATATTGAGGACATGCATATGTGGTTGAAATAATGTCATCTGGAAAGAAAGCTATTGTTTTATCTACCTGGTGAGAATTAAAAGATAATATAGGATATTAAAATATAAACAGCAATACACATATGTTATTTAGCAACCTGTAGTTAGCACAAAAAATAACCAGCTTAAAGAGGCAAAATAAATGTTGAAACTGGAATTGGCAAGTTATAGACTGCCATTGTGTAATAAATAAGTAAATATATAAAAATAAAATAAATGTATTTGACTGGGCACCTTGGCTCACGCTTGCCATTCCAGCACTTTGGAAAGCCAAGGCAGGAGGATTGCTTGAGCCCAGGAGTTTACGACCAGCTGAGGCAACTTAACTAGACCTTGACTTTAAAATAAATAAATTAACCAGACGTGGTGTGTGTGCCTGTAGTCCCAGCTACTTGGAAGGCTGAGGTGGAAGGAACGCCTGAACTGACGAGGTCAAGGCTGCAGTGATATGTGTCCATGCAATTCCAGACTGGGCAACAGAATGAGACTCTGACTCAAAAAAAAAAGAACAAACTTACATAATTAGTTGACTGTTTAAACCATGTACCTGTATTTTTTAAATAAACATTTCACTTTATTATTCTCCTGGTACAACATGATGCATTTTTGTTAAGTGAACTCACCAGAGTAATCGCCAGCTAGAGTAAGAAATAGTTACTGGCACTCAAATGTCTCCTTCATTTTCTCACCCAGGACTAACCCCTTCTTCCAAAACACCACTTTTTTCCCTGACTTTTAATATTATAGCTTAGTTCGGCTCGTTTGAACAGAACATAAATGAAATCATTCATTACTTATTTATTTTTTTGCTTGTCATTATTACGTATGTGGGCGCAGTCATTTCCACAGTTGCACAGTATCCTATCATATCATTAATTAATTCATTCCTTCTCTTGTGGTTAGACACTTAAGCTGTCTCCATTCCAGAAACCTTACAAACAACGCTGCTATGAACATTCTTGAACATGTTTTATAGTTTATACAAGAGGGGCCCCCAAACAGACCAAATTATCTTTTGGAGGGTGGGCTCCTTGTAGTACAGTTGGAATGTGTTGCTCCGGATCAGTCAACCTAAGTTTTTATCTGGAAGTTCAAAGAAACTTGCATTGCAATTTGCAGAAGAGATGTCCCAAGGGGTAGAAACTCGAGGTGTGGCACTCAGCTGACTTGTTTTCCACCAGGACAATACCCCTGCCCAGACCAAGCTGAGTGCTCAGCAGTTTTAGACCCCAAACAGCGTGACTCCAGTGCTTCACCCTTCCTATTTACCCGATCTCACCCCAAGCAACTTTTTTTGTTTATTTGCCCCAGATGAAAAAAGTCCTCAAACGGAAATATTCTGCCAATATGGAAAAGGTGAAACAAAAAACGGCGGAAACACTAAAAGGCATCAAAGCTGATGAGTTCAAAAACTGTTTTGAGTAGTGAAAAAATGTCTCCATAGGTGTATTGTATCAAATGAAGAGTACTTTGAAGGTGACTGAAATGTAAATACGCAAGAATAAGTACAACATTTTTGATAAATAAATTTGGGTTTTTTTAAAATTCATATACATAAGAATTTCTGTTGATAAGTAAATTGTGAGGTCATAGGATATGTTCGTGGTCAGATTTAAAATATAAATGAAACCCAAATTCCCATAATAATGGAATATATTAACACACATCTTTTGGCATGAGACCTGTAAATTAGTCAAAATTTTATAAGAATATTGAAGATTTACATAGCAATCAGCGAATTTGATTATAATTTTCTCCTTTCTGTTCCATTAATTTCTGCTTCGTAAATTATCTTGTTAAGATCATACAATTATTTTCATCTGTGAAAAGCAGCAGTTTTATTTCTTCTTTTACCTTTTTTAATTTTAAAGATATGGGGTACAGTTCAGGATTAGGTAAACAAGTGGTCAAGTTTGAGCCTCCCTTTTGTCCCCACTTGAGATCAGGTACCCATGTTGATGTTATGTGCTCCCCCTCTCCCTCCCCTGGCAGTTTCTGGCTACTGCCAATCCCTTTCTTATAGTATCATGGTACATGTTCAAGATCCGCTTATGAGTGAGAACATGTGGTACTCAGTTCTTTGTTTCTGTGATAGATCACTCAGTATTATAGACTCTAATAGTTTCTTTTTTAGAGATCGACCCCCTTCAACCTAAAATGCCCCATTTTCATTCTTGCTGAAGACCATCCTTTTGACAATTAAAAAAAAATATTATAGGTAATCATTCTCTGTTATTATTTGTGCATCTAAACATTATTTTATTTTGTTATCACTATTAAAGAGATTTAGTATCACTGCTTGGTGGTGTTTGCTAACAGATTACTTTACCTATATTAATCTGTCTTTTCAGGTATCTATTATTCCTCATAAAGAAGACCGATGTTAACCTGAATTTACCCCTCTGTAGACAGTTTATGAGTCTAATTTCTTGATTATGTTTAAGATTCTCTTTCTCTTTTTTGTGGTTCTACAATTTTATATACTACATCTAAATATGTGTTTTTGAAAATATTTATTCTCACATATGAGAATACTTTTCAATGTGCAGATGTAAGAGCCTCCTTTCCACATTATCTAGTAGATCTATGATAGAATTTCTCAAACTAGATTACAACTTGAATTCTCTTTAATATTTTTCATATTTTTATAAATCTATTTGGCATTTGGATCTTCAATCTTAGTGTCAAATACATTAAAGCTACTCTCAGTAATTTTCGCTCTTTGTTTAGTCAACATATTTTAAATATATTATTTCATCAGATATGTTTCTTATTCTAAGGCTGTCAATTTCTTCTTTTTCAAATGTATGAAATTTTTTATTTGATGGTTTCCTTGAATCATTCTAAAGAATACATTTCATTTTTTAGCATGCTTTCCTGTTTAAAAGTACATAAAATATGAATTAAATATAAACTTAAATTTTGACTAAAAATAATACATTCTCATGTATACACACTATACTGACTAAAATGTAGAATAATACTACCCTTAAAAGTTCTTTTCAGGTACAGAAAAAATTGGATATTTTTCTGTTGCTGCCATAAAATATAACTAGCATAAATTTAATTATAAAAATTTCCTGATTTTCCTTTATGAGATACATACACACACACACACACACACACACACACACACACACACACACACACACAGAGAGAGAGAGAGAGAGAGACTAATGTGAAATATATGACTATATAAAATAATATATTGTCCAGAGTCATTAAACTACTTCATAAAACTTTAATCTCTTATCTTTTATGTCTTAATTATATTTTGTCTGATATTAGTATGTTTAAATGAACTTTTAAAGTTACTATTTGTATGTAAATATTTTTCCATATTTTACATTTAACATTTTTATTTCCATGTCTTTTACATTCATCTTCTCCAAGTGACATAAAGTTTATCTCGTTTTAAATCTACAGTTTTGCCCTTAGCTACAGTACACTTTTATGGTAACTATTTTGTCTGAATTTATTTTGCCTATTTTGTTATGTACTTTTGCTACAATTTTTTCTCATCTTCAGTTCTTTATAGCCATTTAATTGAGTTGATAGATTTTTTTCTCTCCATTTTCCCCCTCCATTTGTTTGTAAATAATCAATTTTATGTATGTTATTGTAGTGGTAGAAGAATTATATGACTAGCTATCCTTGGTCTAACAAGTTTAAAATTAATCAGTTTCTTCACTCTCCAGTAATAACAATGACAATGAATCACAATAATAACCTTCAGATTACTTTAAATCCATTTGCCATTTCCCAGATTACATATTATTTTTGCTCAATATTTTAGGGTTTTTTTTGTATTTTCTCACAAATTAGACACCATTTTTTTGTAATGTCAATATGTTTTTTAAAATTATCAATAGAATAACTGGCATATTTTCTTGCCATTCTTTTTTGCATTTGAGTTTTTTTAATGTCTAGAATTATTGTCTTTCTGCCTGAAGTACTACATCCTTCAGAATTTTTTTAGTGACTGGTAAATTTTTTTGTCTGTCACCTTACTCTCATTCTTAAAAGATATTTCCCATAGGTATACAAGTCTAGGTTGGTAAATGCTATTTTTCTCAGCACACTTTAAAATTGTTTCACTGTCTTATATATTTAGTTTTTGTTATGCCTAAGTTCATTATCTGTATCCTAGTCATTCCTTTGTATGTATTGTGTCCCATGTTATCCTTTAGCTTTTTTAGGGTTTTTTTTCTTTTCTTTTTCTTTTCTTTTTTTTTTTTTTTTTTTTGAGTTGGAGTCTCACTCTGTCGCCCAGACTGGAGTGCAGTGGCCACTCCCGGCCACCGCAGCCTCGACTGG